>NC_056467.1:18237960-18537960 GCF_008729295.1 Plectropomus leopardus | reverse complement strand
TACACTCAATACATCACCTACACTGACAGCCATGCACTGTCCCTCATATGAAGATGTAACTGAGTTTATATACTGTACACGTGTGTACGCAAGTGTAGTGTATCATTCCTTTTCTGCTTAAATATTGATTGTTGTCTGGGGTTCAGGGTTAAAGACCATCTGCTGCTTCTACCCTTCAATTATTCAGTCACACCCCCACCAACCCCCTCTACCCCAACATACACACACAAACACAAACACACACACACACACACACACACACACACACACACACACACACACATAAAAATTAGTCCCTGGAGGCAAATTGCCTTTTTTCAGTGTGTCATAACAGTTGTATACTATGCATACAACAATGTACTATGCAAAATGGCTGAATTATTATTGTCACTCTGATGGAGTCTCCCTCTTCATATTGCTTCCTAACAACATACACACACGCAGATGGAGAAGAAATACGCACTGTCCATTACATGAGTCTAGCTGCTCGCAATGGAATGGCAGGAGGTCAACCCCTGCACTCCGAGAAAGCAGTACTCCATGGGGGACTCTGAGTTAACATCACACTGTGTTAAGGCCAACTTCTCTGACCTGAACAAGAGCACAGAGGACAATAATGAGATAGAGGAGAAGGAGGGGAAGAGTGAATGAAGGAGGAAGGGGCATGAGGAGGAAGTGCAAAAAGGACATGGGGATGGAGAAAGTAGCACAAAAGAGTTAAATAGTCGTAGAGACTGAGTGTGTGGGATAGAAGAAGAGGCAAAGTAGTAAAAGACAGCGAAGGCAAGCGAGGTTGTTGACCTCTGGCTATGGAGCTCGTCGCTATAGTGCAGGCAGAGGGAGGTGAGGGGATGAGAGGGGGGGCTGTTTGTTAGTGAAGATGTTTTTCCTCAAATGCAATGCCTCCACGCTGCAGTCTGTGAGTGTGCACATATTTGTGCGTTTGTGTGTAATCTCCCCAGGCAAATCCCTCTTTAGCCAAAGCAGGGAAGAATAGAGAAGAAAAGGAAAAGCCATCTTTATCCAAATCCAATTGCAGCTGGAAGGAGAGAGTAGAGTGAGGGAGGTGGAGGAGGAGAAAGGAGGAGGAGGAGACGACGTTGTAATTTGTCTGAGGGATTACAAGGAGTGCTGGCAGAACATGACTGCTGACTGTGTGTGTGTGTGTGTGTGTGTGTGTGTGTGTGTGTGTGTGTGTGTGTGTGTGTGTGTGTGTGTGTGTGTGTGTGTGCGCGAGCCATGGCCTAACCCCATGAATTCAGAGCATAACAACATCAGAGACAGTATTTTTGTAACAGAACTAGAGCAGAAAATAAAGAATATTTCTGTACAGCCCTACTCACTCCAGGTAAACATCAAACTCTCTGTGATACTTAGTTCATAATAACAGCCAAGAGGTTGACTTGGAGGGCAGACGATTAACCCTTTCTTAAGCCCAAAATCATTTTTACATGTAATCATCTCTTTCATAATAGATCAGAGTTCCTTTGGTTCTACTTTTCATGGCATTAGTGGTACGACAGTAACACAATTACACATTCATATCACAACTAAAGTAAAGACTGTGACCAACAAAACTCTGCTGAGGGTTACTGTGTTGTGCTACTTCGAGGCCAGAAACATGACAATAACATGGCAGCAAAATGACAGTCATCGAATCTAGGCTAATACCAAGCATGTGTTTGAACACAGCAACTGTGTGGACCAAGTATAAACTGAACACAATTTGGATTTTGGATCATAAACTAAGATGGTAAGTATTTGTTTGTTTTGTTAATGAGCAAAAAGCAATGACCACAACATTTAAGTCATCATTTATCTAAATAGCACACATAATATATTGGAAAAGCTTGATTTTTGCTTCTTTGGCACAAACACACTTTATATCATAACCCTACCCCTAGTTTTTGAGTGCCACCTTACCCCCCAGAACAGAATTAAAAGGGGTAGTGTAGGGTAGTAGTATAGCCAATTTTCATGGTGGACCAACCGGTGGAATTACACCAACTCAGTCACAAGATGCCATGGGACCCAAAAATACATGGACTTGCGTTGGAAAAGAGACATGCGTAAATCAATGGATACATTATCACAAACAACCCCCCAAAATGACTTGTTTCACAATCAATTAATTACTCAATCAATTTGGTCAGATAACATTCAGAAAGTATAGAAGACCTGCAATTCTCTTTATACTGCAGAAATAGAGCTTTTTTTGGCCTCATAAGACATAGAACAACTTTCAGGGATGAGCAGGACCACGTGTCAAATGCTGCTTCCAGGTTTCTTAATACATCCATGCCCTCTGTCCCGACAAGAATTTGGCTACGCTACCCCTAGACATCAATGTGCAGAGGGCCTTTGTTTGTCAGTGTTTCAGATTTATTCATTCATAGATTCAGTAGAATGCTGTCAACCAACCAGCCGTCTCTCACACACACACACACACACACACACACGCACGCACGCACGCATGTGTACATATGCATACACACACACAAACACACAAACACACACACACACACACACACACACACACACACACACACACACACACACACATCGAAAATGTGATTGGGCACATAACAAAAAGGACTAAAGCAATGTGTGTCAAATTGTGAATTCTTCAATTTTGAAAATGTATCCAGACTGCTGGGGGGGAAAGGAGAGAAAGAATAGACAGGGGAAATGGAGAAAGGGAGCTGAAAAATTATTGTGGAGGAGAGGAATGGGCTTTAGGCCAGAATTTGGGTGCCATGGTTTGATGTGATGTGACTGTATGTCACACGAGAACGCATATATTTGCCTGGAGCGGGGATAGAGTTAAGGACAGTGGAGTCAGATAAGTGTCAGTGTGAAACAACATCAGTGTCTTACTCTGTCTCTGTGAGTGACAGTGATACAAGGCAGTCTGCCCCTTGCACATATACACACGCATAACAACACAAACACATGCACTCACACACACAGGTGCCCAACGGCTCTATGCAGGAACAGCTGTTTTGCTGTGACACACAGCATACACTGCACATCACATCAGATACACAGCAGCTCCTTACCCAGAAACTCATGGACCACAATGACACACAGATACCGTCGCTTGCCTCACCAAATGCTGACACACTCTTCTAGGCATTTTATACTGTCAGGATGCATTTGCCAGATACACACTCACACACATATCTATGTACAGTATTGTCCTGCAGTATTCTGAGAGGACATGCAGTAAAATGGATGCGCCTACGGTACACGCTCCATGGTAGAGATACAAAAGATGTAGCTTAGGGCAATATGACAATGTACTGTAATGACATTATAGAGAAGTGTCAACAGGTAGAGACTTTGCTACACAGATATTGTATAGCCCAAAGTAGATGGGGTAATATGGTAAATTAAAGAGCAGGCCTTCTTACTGCAGAAATTTTCCTTGTCAAAGCAAGAAGAATACAAATTTGTTACTACTAACATTAACGATAGCTCTGCTCTGTTCAAGTGCTCCAGTCAGCCATAAAGGTAGTTGGGTTTCCATCTAATTGAGTGAACATTTTTAGAATTTGTTTTCGAAAATCTGCAAAAGAAAATGTGAATTTCTGTGCTTTTCCATCCATTTTGTTAGGGGAATACTGGGAGTTGGTTCATTAAGATTAGTAGTCGTCACTAATTCTCCAGTCAGGTGCCACTGTAGAAGAGCGCACAACGAGATGATGTAATTAAAAGAGCTCCAGTCAAACTTCAAACAAAGAAAAATAACGATTTATATTCACAGAGAGCACCCCTGAACAATGGCAAGAGTTGTGATTGAATAATATTACAGCTATGTGCTCTGGGAAGAGTTAAAGTACGAGAGCCTACAGTAGTTTATGCAGTGCCGGTACATCATGACTGTACTCCATTTATTATTGGCTAATATTATTATTGGCTATAACTTTTCCACCTCCTCCAAAAAAAATGTCTGCAATATTTTAATTTCTTGTTTAATTTTTATTTTTGGCATTGCCACTCAGGTTTTTCATATGCAAATTAAAAATGTGCGATCAAAGAGGTGGATGGAATTCATAAGCACAATACCAGGACCAGAATTTAGCCATCATTAATTTAATCATTTACACAATCATTTATATGATTTTGATTCAGTGGGACACCATCAGATCTGGTTATTATTATCTTTAGATTAGATCCGGATTATCACTTACTTTCTATAAAATGTTTACTATCTCTATTTCTGCAATTTCTGCAATCATATAAAATTACACCATTACAGATATTATTCTACCGTAAATCAGTTTCAATTCTAATTACTGTTTCAATTTTGGAACAGGTTCCCAATGTTGTAAAATATAAGCATACACGATAATAAGATAATAAATCCCATACTTCTTTCTCTCATCCTTCTTCTTATTAGATTTGACTGGATTTGCATTTAATTCAATGCCATCATATCCCAACCCCTATCATAAATAGAATTACATTTAGCACAGTACATTTTACTTTAAGTGAAAGCAATTGTATACCATCAAAAAGTAGTTTCAAGTATAGATTTGTACCAATTGGGCTTGGACTAACAGTTACTAAAGTCAGTTAAGGTCTCACATTGATTGAGGAGATCTAGGTGACACAGGGGAAAGCACATATTAGGGTTCAACTCCCAGCTCTAGTGTTTCTTGTTTGACTCTGCTGACTGCAGTTGGCAGTGTTTATAGATGGGAAGCTGTTGTGGGATCATATCCTTGTTGCATCAGGTAATTACATTTGTACTATCTACACTGTACCGTCTCCTTGCACCAAGGGTAGGACTTAGCAGTGAAACTGTTAAAAAGTAAAACTGTGATAAAAGAGACAATAGTCCCAAATAAAAGGTGGCCTTCTGAATTGTTCAATTACTGTCGTAATCATTATATTTCAGCCCTGGCTGACAAAAAAAAGGCACGTCACCAAATTTGTACTCCACAGCGTAATGCTCAAGCACCAAAATTTAGTATTCCAAGAGATATAATCTAACTCTCTTTCACTCCGTGTGTGGTAGACTCACACACATAACCGCACAAGCACATAATACATTTGAAGATTCCTGCCTTAAATCCAACAGTCTAATTTCCTTCTTGTATAAAAAATTAACAAAGTGCAATCACTCTATAGACAGTAGCTGATGTTTGTACACAGAATGACTTACACTGAGTAAAACGGAACAATCTTCAATACCTAGCCCATAACAATAAAAAGCAGCCTTAACAGTACTCTTGTGATCATAGAGCCATCAAAAAAAATGCTGCAGAAATATGTAGTACAAATGAAGTTATCAAGACTTCAGTAAATAACAGAAGGGAGAAGGGGATGTGAGGTAGTTCATAAGATAATTTTGTTGCCAGGGCAACTCAGCTGCTTGACGAAAGTGGGAGATTTTTTCTTCACTGGGGTGCTGCAACATTATCAACAATTAATTAGAAGACATTCAGGGGGATCCTTAAAGTCATATGCTCAGTTCTTCCCAAAAACAAATGCTATTTTTTTATTCTATTAAAAAAAAGCAACTCCTTTTCAGAGACTGGCTTTCAAACAAGTTTCATTTTCAGTTCAGTTTTAAACAGTAAGGTTTTCTTCATAAATTCAAGGTAACACAGCAACTCATAAACAAACAACAAAGTTATTTTGTGGGTGAGCTATTCCTTGAAGGCCAATGGCAGCATGCTCTATGGACAGGGATCTTGGGCCTATAAACGTCTATTCACTGCCATGGTAAGATTCTCATGAAAGCTCAAGTTGCAGGCAACAGGCTGTCTGTTGAAGAGACTATAATTATCCTTGGCCCTAGATAATTGTATTACTGCTCTGTTGCTCTTATGTGTTGATCAAAGGAGGTGGGCACCAATCAGAGAGCCATAGATTTTACATTCATGTATTAGAGCTAAAGGTAATGTTATTATTGCGCTTTACCTCTGTCTTTGATATAGGTTTCTGTGTGTAGGGCAAAGCATTTATGTACATATCAAGATGCAGCCCCCTGGGCTGAAAAATGATCAAACACAAAAATGCCAAAAGCTGCAGTTCCTTTAATAGCCACTTGAGGCTAGCTCCAGAAGCCAGTCAATAGAGACCCATTGTAAAATGCTTTGTTTTACAGCAGCAAAATGGTTTTGGTATCTCTAACTAATTTCCCAGTTCATGAAAACTCTAAAGAGGGTGACTTTTTATATGGTAAACCGGTTATTCTATATGATGGCTTAATGCTATACATAATTAAGGGTGTGGCCACGAGGAGTGACAGGCTGTCTGCCAAGTGTCCTAGGCTTCTCAGTCAGATCCAGATCCCCGCACATCTCCACGACGCCAACCTTAGCGCCCAAACATGTCCATTTCTGGCTCCAAAAAAACAAGATGGTGATGGCCAAAATACCAAACTCGTTTAACAGCAATATTATTTAGGCTATATCTCAATACACTATATATATTTGGATATTTTAAAATCTCCTCAAAAGCACTTTTTTTTAACAAATTCCCTCTCTGATGTGACAATATTGTAGGAATGACTACTGGTATCAGTGCATATTTTAAATTATCCTTATTAATTCCATAGTTGTATTGCATAAGCTGAGATAGTACAAACTTTATTTTTTTAAATAAAAAATAAATAAATTAAGGCAGTGTGAATAATGCAATCAAAAGCAAACTCAGGCCATTGTGCTTGCTACTGGTGACCGTCAGTATGGTTGCCTTTAGCCATGGCCACAGTGGAATATGTTGTTTTCTACTAAACTGCATGTAACTGTGATATCAAGAGTTTCCAAAAGCTTAAACACTGAGCATTAAATAAGGCAGCAGACCTGACAAGTTTTTTCACTCTATGTTATTTGTAGTAATTATCAAAAATTATTTGAAAAGCTGAATCTGTTTTAATACCCTGATTTTTCTCCTTCATTGTCTCCTGTTGCGCAGGTAAACCCATGCTCCTCTCTCGCAAAGCCACAGGTAGACTCTGAAAGACTGGAGGAGATTCTGAGTGCTTTTCTATGTTTCTCCTCTCTGCCTCTTCTCCTCTATCAGATGGAGGGATTGAGGTGATGATAGAATCGAGAGCGGGAACAACAGAGAAAAGACAAAGAATGCGAGCCCCCACAGCAGCACTTAAAGTATGTCTGCATTATTGATGAGGAGACAAAGCGAAACATTTATTTATCATCATGGATGTGTAGAGGTTGAGCCGATCCATGCAGAGCTGAGAGATAGAGAGAGAGAGAGTAAGTGAGGGTCAAGAGACAGAGAGAGGCCATGTTGAAAGAGAGATGTCTGAGGAGGCTTGAGTGTGTTTTTTGTGTGGGTATACAGTAGAAGGTCAAGTCTAAGATGTGTCCTGGGTATTTTCTCTGGTCAGCTGTGGGATTTCCTCAGGGCTGAAGGATCAAGACCAGGCCAGAGAATTATTTATAAGTCCTAACAGGCTTCCATACTACACTGCGTGCTTAACCCATTGCTACACTAACTTTGATGTGCCAGGCTCCAGTTCATCCCTTCACTCTAGTCACAAACTATTCCCTTCTGTCTATGTCTTTGCTCCTGTCTTGAATTTGAGAGTAAAAAAATGGATAGAAAAGATTTTGTATGTGTTAATCTCTCTATTTTATTTCTCTGTTATTCCATCTGAATTTTAGCTATTCAGTCTCAGATCTTTTGAAAGTGACTGCCCATCTCAAGTTCCCAGAATCAAAGGTTTTAATAGCTTGTTTGTCAAAACGGCAATACAAAAAGCAAAGATATTTCATTTAGAATGACATTAAATGGATAAAAGTCTTAGTTGTGTTACGACTGAGCAATTTCAAAAGTGGCTTAATGGGAGACAATAGAAATACACCAGTCAGCATGAACAGATCCTAGTTCACTCTAGGAATGGAGTGGAAATTAAGGTGAAAACATGTCTTTTTTTGTGCTTAAAAATTGCACTTAGGGGTCGCCCATGTACAAAAGCTATGTACTTCCCATAGCAGCTGCTGATTCAATTCCAACCTCAGCCCTTTGCTGCATGTTACTGCTTCCTGCCTCCATCTCTCCCCCTTTCAAGCTATGACTGTCCTGTCAAAGTAAAGGCAAAAAGCCCCCCAAAACTCTTTGAAAAAATGTACTAATCCCAAGGCCCTTTGACCCTACTTCATTAATATAATTGATATTGTTTGTTTTTTTTCCTCAAAATTCAAGCACTTCCTGCATCCTGTATGAACCCTCTGAAAGGGAGAGGAATTAGGAGAAAACTAGAAAAAGAAAGAAAGTTGATGGGGAGTTCTAATGGTGAACTATCACATTAACACACTTGCAGCCACACCCTACAATACACGATGAGCGAGTATAGTGCCAGCTAATGTCTGAATAGTCAGTGCAATGGCTGTGCAGAGCAAATAAACCTGAATTGTAAAGACTCTTCAGTTTTGAATTTGAAACACAAGGCAAAATATTTTGCCATGGGTTCAATCTTAATGCATATTTACATTTGAGAGGAGAAAGTCTGCAAATAATTTGCATTTTTTTCCTTAATGCTTTAAGTAAAAATTTAATTTATTATCAAAGTTTGTGTTAGTACTTTGTAAATTTTGTTTCAATCGACAAATTCATTCATTAAGATCAACTATAGACCACACATACTGTATATGGAGACAAACTTCTTTTTGTCAGTGGGAGGCCATATATTGATTATTGGGGGCCTTAACCTAACCTTAAACATAACCAAAACATGTCTAAATACAATCCTAATCTTAACCAAAACCACAAGTCAGGACCAGCTTTCTGTCCACAAATGGAAGGTGAGTCCCCATAATGAACTGTGTAATATAGTATGTCCCCAAAATGTAATTAAAACAAGTACATAAACATACAAATGCACTCCCAGTAATTGTGGTTTCTACACAGAACAGTGGGGATATTATAATGCATGCATAACAGGTTACAGAAGAACAAGTTGATGGATGAACAAAGCTTGTATTGCTTGTAGTTAAGACAACTCTAACATAAACACAAGTTACTATAGTGATTAGGCTTTGTATTAGTGGATCAAACGGTCACCTGTCGCAGACTAGGAAACCCTTCACTGCATGTCAGATTAGGTATAATGTTTGGTTAAAATACTGCACAATGTTGGGCTGTGACTGATGGATTTGCAAGGAACTGACGTGTGAAAGTGGCTGAGCATGAATATATGAATAGCACAATTTTATGGACATGGCTATACATTGTGTGTGCATTTGTGTGTAGGGGAGGTCGTTAGGGGATAAGCACTCAATAACAGCTGACACTGAACTGCCCTCTGCTCTCGCTCACACAAAGGACTATGATTATATTACTGTTTGACTGCCTGTCCCCCTCCTTCCTCCATCCCCCCATCATACCCTACACTGCCAAGCCTCTGTGCACTCAACGGCTAAGATAATTACCACTATTGTGTGTCACACACATACACACACTCCCATGCAAAGTGTGCCACGTGCTTGCCAGCTCCCCCATCTGTCCCCCATTCTCTCCCCCTTTTTCTCTCTCTATCCCCTCTCTCCATTTTATCTGTTTTTGTTTCTGCACCCTTTGACATTCGCTATTTGGAAGGAAAGGAAAAATCCACTACAGAGGGGAGAAAGATTGGTGGCATAAAGACATGTAATTTTTACTACTTACTTCTATTCAATGTCAGACAGTAGGTTGTTGATCATTTTTCAGTGACAAAACATATTGATACAGTTGTCAATTGGAGATCCTACTCAGTGGTGTGAAATCTGCAGCAGAATGATGCATTAGTAGTGTGATGGACTTATTAATGAAAATCCATATTCCTTCCAATACCTGATCATCTCCTCTACTCCACTAATCCAATTTCTCTTCCCCTTTACTCTTCATCAGCCTTGCGTGTCCCTTGCATCCTTTAACCTTTCCATTTAGCCAGGAAGGAAATAGAGAGAGCACATTATTGAGATTGAGAGTAACGGAGGGAGAATAGCGTGTGCGACAGTACTCTGATGTCCCCTTTTTTCATTCCTTCTTCCATTCTCTCCTCCTCCAGTTAAACTTTAATGTGTTTTCCCGCTCAAGTACTCAAGGAAACTCCTCAGAAATGGCTTTGGTTGCAGAAACACCAGAGTGGTTGTAGTGTGGCTTCTGTGTGTATGTGTGTGTGTGGCGGTGTTGTAAGAGATGGAGATTGAAGTGGTTAGTGGCTGTGTGCGTGCGTGTGTGTGTGTGTGTGTGTGTGTGTGTGTGTTAAGGGGGGTGGGGTCACAATATGATGTCGGAGTGGTGTTTACACGAGCGAGCGTAGCCGCAGACAAATGTAGCCATTAATACCAAAACCCTTTTTTCAACCATTTCTCCACCTGCCTTTTCTCATCCTTCCATGCTGTCTCCTCTACCTGCAGCAACACATACCTAGAAAACACACACACACACACAGTCTCTCTCTCTCTCTCTCTCTCTGTGTTGAAGGTTGAGGTGACCACCTTGAGAGTGTGTAATTGTTTAATAGCCTGAGAGCTCCCATGTCTACCCCAGAGGCCTTTGCTCGCTGAAGATCGATCAAATGCACTGGCTGCCAGTGACAACTTCGAAGACACACACACACACACGCTTATGGGCTAACAGTGAGTGCTGCTGGAGAGATGGACAGAGACGGTTAAAGGAATAGAGAACGAGAGAGCGGGAGGAAAGAGAAGTACCTCCCTTAGCGGCTGCCATGTGGCTTTAGCCATCTGTTGGCAGAGTCTAAATTAATTAGCTCCACTCATTACTAGTTTGCAAGAGGCCTGCAGTCTAAACCAGACACCAGCTCACCAACTTCCCTTTCTTTCAGTCTCTCAACTAAAACCCATTTTTAGCTCAGAAAGCCCACTGTATTTACTCTTATAATCTACTGTGATACCAAATTTAAGATGTGTAAGGTTAGTCCCATTAAAAAACAAAACAAAACAAAACAAGACCTTTACCTGGGGTACACTGGCCATGTTCTATCTTAAGCTGTGTTTAGACAGAATGTTAGATTTTAGAGGCGGCAACAATGCATACAAAGTCAAAGGAAAGACATGAGTAGGCGCAAACAGATGCAAATTTGCCTGGCTGCAAAGAGTCATCCCATAGAGTTGAATATTTTTCTCAACTTGGAGCAAAAATGCACATTTATCCTTAAGCATTCTGAGTCTGTGTCATAAATACTGTACATTAAAGGGAAGAGTACATAGCACAGAAATAACTAGTTCCAAGTGATCAGTCAGAGGCAGAGCTGACCACAAACACACTCAAGTGTTTGTTGCTAACTAGCTCATAGTTAACATGCAATGGAGACGCTGGCTGTTTGAGACAAATAAAAGAAAAAGTCCTGTATTCACATTTGTGGAAATGACGCACCATACAATAAGAGAGGCCATTTAAACGCACACACACGCACAGAAAGCATATTTTTTCATTAATGAATTTCTTTCAAATATGTACACTCACAAGCTAAGCAACTCTTATCTCTGTCCCCTTATACTGGCTCCACTGATCTGCATTCTTAACAGAGAAGTGCCACTTTAAATTGTATTCCTTGAAAAGGTTGAAGTTGCACTGAGCTCCACAAAATGAAGAATTAATTGTTCACCTTGCTTGAAGCTCTCTGTGCTCTACATAAACTTTTCTTTAGGTATACAAAGAGACATTTTTGGAGGTGTTTCAAAGAATATAAGAATCAGTCAGTGTTATCTCTGTCAGTAGTTAGTTCCTGTCATCAGTTGCTAATAGCTAACAGCTAACATGAACTAGCTCCCCTCCTGCAAATGTCAACACGGATTTGTCCTTCACAATGTAGCGCCATTGAGGAAACAAAAGGGTGCATCCCCTCACTTCTCAATAGTTTTTTGTGTCCTTTCGTCCTAAGTGGTGTCCCAGGAAAGATCTTAAGTTTGGAAGATCCCAAACACATTTTCCATTGTCCCTGGGTCAACAGGACAACGTTAGTTTCAAACCCTGCTTTTTGGTCTGTGCAAAATTGATGTGACACAATGGAAAAAAATTGGCCATTGCCATTTGTGATAGTCATCTTATTTACCAAGAGGCTGTTGGCAGTCAACAAGGCAAATATCGGCCAATACCAATGAACGGCCATTAAATTGGTGCACCCCATGCTATTTTTTGAGGTGATCAGTTTCCACAAAAGTTTCAAGTAGTCTGAACTAATGTGGTTTAACAGTGTGTATGAAATAGTTTCATGGATCAGGCACTCCAGCCGAAGTTTGAGCCCCTTAAAGTCCACAGTGTTTATTGTTATTATCTATATTGATACTGAAATTAAAAAGATGTAAAGTTAAAGATCAAGTGTATAGGATTTTTTCACATGCAGAACTAAAACGGCTCTCATGTGTCGATTATGTAGGAGAACTATGGTGGCTGCTGCAAAAATGCAAATAGCGGGTCGGCCCTATTTTAATCCAGCATACAATATACAACATAGCAGACTCTGTTGGAGAGGACCCACTAGATAAAGGGATCATTCTAAGGTTACAGAAACACAATTATTTTTATTTTCAGCTGATTATAAACTAAGGAAAACATAGTTAGAAATATTACATACCATTACTGCCAATAGATTCCCCATAAATCCTACACACTAGACCTGAAAATCTCCAATTCAGACAGAAACAAACCCACAACCAGAAATCTCAGTGTTGACACTAAACGGAAGACAAGCTCGTGTTATCCCTCTAGACACACCTTCCCTCACCCCTCACCCTCCTCCTCCTCCTCTCTCTCTCTCTCTCTCTTTCTCTCCTGCTCTGCCCTCTTATCCTACTTTTCCCTCTCATCCTTGGGGAGTGCTCTGTGCCACTGCAGAGACGACAGATGGGGCTCAACATCATCCAGAGAGGGAGAGAGAGAATAGAGGGAGGTTGCATTCATTATTTACATCACTTGGTATTGGAATATTAATGCTAAAAGCAATCGGGCAACCCTTCATTAAATTAACTGGAGATGTAGGGGGAGAGACGAGAGGGTGAGATGGAAGGAGGGGGGGGGGGGTGGGCTAGGGAGGCAGAGACAGTGGGAGAGGAGAGAGGAGCACACTCTGTTAAATGGGCCCTAAAATTAGTGAAGCAAAAACACCTCCATTAAGAAAGCCTGCATCTCTCTTTTCCCTCCCTTCCTCCACTCTAACTCTTCTCTCCTCTTTGCTGCTTTTTCCCTTCTTTTAAACACCTCTTTCTCTCTCATACACACAAAAATCACTGCTTTACCCACAAGTGCCTGCTCCGAACCTCTTTGAGAAATATGCATTTCTGTGCTGTCCCTCTTAAGTGCCTGTTCAAAATTTAAACATGCTTGTGGTGGCAGAATGTGTCTTTGGTCCCCATGTGCATCTC
Source organism: Plectropomus leopardus (assembly GCF_008729295.1). NCBI lineage: Eukaryota > Metazoa > Chordata > Actinopteri > Perciformes > Serranidae > Plectropomus > Plectropomus leopardus. The sequence continues at coordinate 18,524,611 of NC_056467.1, read as the reverse complement.
TCCGGAGAGTACTCCTCTGTCTTTTACTCTCTCTATCACTCCTTCTTCGGCAACTGCTCTTTTTCTTTATGCTGTCGTTCTCATCACTTCATCTTACCCTTCTACTTACTCGTATCTTTCTATTTCTCTCTCAATCTCATCTTCTACCAGTCAGCAAACCCCAATATTATTGTCACACATACAAACGTGTAGACGCTGGATATGCGGGTACGCATGAACAGACACACAGCACATATGTAGGCAGACGCACAACCATGCATACATGAATGTACAAACTCGTGCACACAGACAGTATAAGGAAACACACACACACACTCACACACAGACACTGACAGTGGCAGAATGGTTCTCTCCTGCACAGCAACACATTGCGTATATGCAGAGCCACTCTCCCTATTAGTGGAACGCTGCTACGCGCTGTTGACTTCTGAAGAGGAAAACATACAGTCATGTCCACTGGTTATCAACTGATGCCACAATTACCCATCCCTCCACCTGGCACCGGGCCCTGTGCAGCATGTTTGCACTGCGTGAGCAATAGGAAGTTGACTTCCGTATATAAGCTATAATGATCATAATGACACCCAAGGAATTCATGTGAAAAATTAGGTCATTTTCTATTGGTGAAGGAGGATCAAAAATGGAAACTGAGGCTTCCAGATGCAAATGAGGTCCCAGTGACTCTTGTGAGGTCTTAAACAGACAGAACTAAAAGCTTTGGACTTTTTCCTTCAAACAAGTATCCTGGTTACTGGGAGATGCTTGCATCAGTGTAGAATTTTTCAGTTTGTTTTAACAGATACTCTCATTTATCTACAAGATACACTATCTTGACATATCACCATTATTTCCAATTTTTTTTTTTTTTTTAATTTTGATTTTATGCAGCAGAAGAGTTCACATACATTCAGCCACCCAGTAATCCATCTAAGCCTAAATTCTCTGTACCCTCTCTTCAGGTTCATGATGAAGATAGACTGCAAGGTACTGTGAAAAAGCAGTACAATGTAAACAGGGCAGGGCAATAAGTTAAAAAAGTAGTAACCCAAATAGACTGTATAAGTGGATACAGTCACCATTATGACACTCATCAGTTTGATGGTTCCCATTTTTAAGCCTCAAGATCATCTAGGATTTTTGGGGCCAGAAGTGATCATATTTGCATGAGAGGGTGGAGGCTTTGGAGAAGGGACTGGTGGATCTGACTCACAGACTTTTGTGACCCCTCGCAGACAGCATATCACTCAAAGCAGCCATGCCCTTAATTATACATAATGTGAAGCCTTAACAAAATTTAAATGGGTGAATTATATAAACAGTATCCCCCATACTATTGTCCTTGTTTAAAAAAATGGTTTTATTGACTGTTTTATACTGTCATTGATGACTGACTTCTCCCTCCTCTTTACCAGCCGGTAATTGCAAATTTTCCAGAAATCATCTCGACTAAAAACAAGCCTGTGAAAGGCCACATTTGGCCTTCATTGTGGCTCAAAGACTGACATTTATCGAAAAGTTTGGTCTCCTTTTGAATTGGTGCATCTGCAGAATAATTCCATACACAATATGTTATGATCCACAAAGGATTCAAGATGAATTAATCCCTAATTTTTATTATCTTTGCTGCAATCTTGGAGCTGGGAGGGACAATTCCATCAGGCTCTCTGCAAAGCTTTATACCAATCTAGCAGCATTTTGTCAGCTCAGTTTTGTACACTTGCAGATTTTATTGATTAAGTATTTTTTTCTTGATGTTTGTACTTCTACCATAACTAAAAAGGCAGGCTAGTTAATGTGCTCTTTGTCCCTTCAGCACAACAAAGTGTTAACACAATGTTATAAATGTTCAAAGTCCCGAAGTGACATGGATCAAAGATTTGTTGAAGTTATTTAAAATACATTCATTCTCACAATTCCATAGAAGGCTATCTATTCACATAAGCAGGAGAAATCGATCTGGTCTGTGCAACAGGCTACAGCTCTGTGAAAAATAGATAAAGCCTACATTTCATGCAATTCTGGGACACCTCTGAAACACACTTTGCCATGTCTGCTGGAAATACAAGAATTTTTTAGGGTGGCCAGTCAGCCCAGGCAGCTGCTTGGTGGAGATCTGCACCCTACTGAGTGCTCTTTACTAGTTTCTGGTTTAAACTTTGGCATTGTAACATGGGTATCGATGGGGATTGACTTGCTTTTGAAGCCTGTCTCAAGTGGCCATATGATGAACTGCAGTTTTTGGCACTTCTGCACTGGCTTCATTTTTCAGCCCAAAAGGTTGCGGCTTGATAACCTATCAACCTTTTCTAACCAACAGAACATGGTAGATTTAAAAAAAGAACTAAAACAAAAAAAAGATATCAGTGAGAGATGAACAGAATAAAAGAAGGCATAAAAACAAAGGAACATTCATGATCAAAACCTAGTGCTTCAACTGGTGAATCATGATCATTTGACAGTCTGCTTCAAATAGGTTAACACAATCTGGCTGGACAAACCGGTCTGTAAGGATAAAAGAGCTCCCTCCGAGGTTACTGCAATCAACGACAACTGAAAAACAGCATTTGAAAAGCAAAGAAAACCAGAGATGCATTAAGCCCTGCACAGAGGGAAGCTAACGGAGAAGAAGTAGTAGAAAAGCAGAAGTAAATACAAAAAATAAAAATAAAAATGAAGAACTTAACCTGTTTGCAAACAGTTGCTTACTTCTACTACATCTAGCAGACATGGAGCAACATGAGAATCCCACCTCAAAAGAATATTCACCCATACTTTCAGCTTTTGGTTCATCCACCAACTCTTGAGAAAAACTTAAAGTCCTTAGTTTTTTATACACTCAACTCAACTATTTATCAGCCACTTGTGTACTTTGGCTCTCTGCTGTTTTGACAAGCAACATACCTTCAGGTAACATACAGAGCAAATACTCAGTTTGTCTGAGCCTATTGCCAAATGTTTCAAGTATCAAACACCAACCCTCTTTACTTAAAAGACAGCTAATACACTTCCTCTGATTCAGTTTTGACTGGCGATCTTCTTGAGCTTGTGTGTGCTGCTTTTGTGCCACTGTTGACTGTACACTTTACCAGAGTGACCACTTACCAGTTGGTCAGTTGGTTCATAGGTTAAGAGCACTACTATGTGATAGCTCACTCATTGGCTCATCTGAAGCTGAGGACAAAAGTACCATGGGCTCTGTAAGCACTTCTCATTGTTAATTCAGGGTTGAGGAAATGCTGATTAAGTCACACAACTGTTTAATAAGTCACTTTTAGATGATATTAACTGGAAATCAGCTTAATGGAATGTCTTTTAAAGTATGAAGAGGCAGCTTCACCTCGAGGCGGTGGAGCCTAAAACTTCTATGATAGTTAATGCTGTTTCCATAGCAACAGATGCTAGCCCGATGCTGGAGTGTCAGACTTCAGAGCAGCAGCTATAGTGTTTTTGTTGACAGATCAAATTGGATTATGTGTGGAAATTGCAAATGTTACAAAAAATGAATATATAACTCACACCACTCTTAACAAAAGAGGAAAGGCAAAATGGAATGTAAGTGGGTATAAAGCAAGACAGACAAATGATAGCATAACAAAACGCAACGTAACCAAAGCATGATGCGAATGTGATTTTTATGTGGTACCACTCGAGGCATGCAGTTTACTGGGCAACAGTCCATTTACATGCATGATTAAATTCTATAATAACAGCCTCTCATATTTTTTTACACACAGTATGTCATTCTGTGCGCATTCATAATTATGATCTTGAGTAACTGTATTGTGTGCCCCCCTCAATGCTGTTGTGCCCCAAGGGACTTGCAGAATCCCAATCCCGCCTCTAGGATGATGCCAAATGAGTTAGAAATCAGATGGCAAAGACTTAGTAAGAAAAAAAGATTAAATCACTGAGAGGGAAGACATATGTACTAAAAGAGACAAAAATGTTTGGAGTTAGCAATGAGACACAAGCTATTATACAGTGCCTGTTCAAAGTGGGTACTTCCCGCCATGTCATTCCCTATAAAAGTTATGATAGCAAATTGATAATTGACAGAGTTGTCTCGCCTTAAAGCTGGTCGCTGGGTGACAGCACCAAGTCAACATTGGTGTAAAAGGGAGGGCTGGCAAGATGGGACCATGGGTGGGATGAATGTGAAGTTCTGATGATGTATTATGTGTGCAACCCACCACAGGGAGATTAAAAAAGTAGCTGATAGCAGATAGCAGCTGACTCAGAGAAGCCAAAAATGTCCAAAATTGGGGAGAAAATGAGGACAGAAAGCTCTTTACCCTCCCAGCAGAGGACTATCTCAGTCGCCTTATAACATTGACATTAAATGATTAATTCTATTTTATGCCATTGTTTTTAATTATAAAGCAATTCTGACGTGTATGTTATTTGTCACATTAAAAGCCAGTGCTGTTGAGTTACACGTCACGCCCATCACGCCTCTTTTGCTTCTGTGATACTGGCATGCTGTCTAAAATCACATATTGGGGTTGTCTGTTGCTGCCGGATTTTGGTTCTGTGTAAAAATGCAAAGGCAACATTACGAAGGAAATTTGTGACGACCCCATAATTCAATCTCTGTGTAAAAAGGGCTACAAAGAACACTGAATTCATCACATAATACAAATCCACAACAATCCTATAATGTCACATGCCAATAAATAATCTATTAGAACTGTCACAAACTTAAATTAGCTACAGGGCAAAATAAACCTACAATAAACCCTCGGAAGGTCATTTATCCTCATCTGTCCCCACTCAAATAATCTCACCTGGGTGAAACATTAGCTCGTTGCTATATGATGCTCTGCTTTAGCTATACATTTGTCTGAAGATGTCAGAAGGGAGATGAGAGCAAGCAAAAGAATTGGAGGAGGGGGAGCAATGGAATAAATACCCGTCTGTTTTCCCCTCAACAGAAATAAACAAGGCGTTTACTTGTCAGCCTGCATGAGAAGGGCACACTGTTTATGCAGAGCAAAAGACAGAGAGACACACACAGATGCACAGACACACACAAATCTGGAGATGGGTGCTGTTGGTGAAAGGGGGTGCTTAAGAAGGGACAGAAGTCCAAAACATATGTGTTTTTGGATACCTTGAGCACTTGATATGTACTGTAGCTCTTCCTTAGTATGGCTGTGCAACTAAACTACAGAACAAGCAGTGCAGCAACTTGCATGCATTAACCCCTTAGAACCTGGATCAACATCAGTTTTGTTGTGCTGCATTCAGACACCTTTTAAAAGCAGTTAAACTTCTGAAAAAGGCATTGAGTGAATTGGCAAGAAACATCAGGAAAATTGAAAAAAATAAAATTAGTAAAAGGTGACAAGAAAATAACTTAAAATATGTGGGGATATTATTTGATATTATTCAAAAAAGGGAAAAGAATGTCTTTATACTTTCTGAAGGTCACTTTCTCGTCTCTTTATTTTTCACTTTCTTTTTTTTGCTTCTTTTCTCTCCTTTTTTTTTAACTAATTTCTTGCAATTTTTAAGGGGCCATTTCTTGTTACTGTGCTAATTGCCATGTTCTTCCCACGTTTTTTAAAGACATCAAGCCAATTTGCTAAGATTTTAAATGGTTAAAAATGTCACCTCTATTACTCTAATTCCCATAATTACATGAATATATAATATATATCATAAAAGTTCAAAATTCAGGGCTACTTTTTAGATATTTTTCTTGAAGCCATGTAAGAGGCCAACCGATTCGATTTGGAAACCTAACCTTGCATGAACACAGCCGTGTTTCTCTTATAAGATGGTGGTGGAGCATTGTGTTTCCCAGGACAACGAAAAATACGTTTGGAGGGAGAAAAAGCGCCAAGACAAATCAGCTTAGTGACTACCATTCGGGTTTTCCCATTCTTTCTAATTTATCGCTTCTAATGTTGTATTTGGGGTATTTAAGTGTGCAGGCGACTGTAGCTATAACAATATATTTTATTCTGTGGAGTGGCTGCATACTGACATACACTGTATTTTCAACTTGGCAGCAGAGATGTAGTCAACAAGGATGAATGAGCTGTAGCGCGAGCACTCAACTGTCAATCTGTGCTCATACACAAAAGCTTTGTCCACAAGAGTGGGTGGGGAGATGCTGTGTGTGTGTGTGTGTGTGTGTGTGTGCGCGCGCGCGTGCGCGTGCGTGCGTGCAGCCGACTCCAGAGAGAATGTATCAAGGCTAGAGTGACTTTCAACTGAAATGTATATGAGATTCAAATTACATTCTCTTTTTCCTCTATACTTTCTCTTCCCGCACACCTCTCCCCCTTTCTTTGTCTTCTGGGAGCCTTAGTCAGCTAAGCTCAGATGTAAAAAGATTTTACTCTCTCTCCGTCTCTCTGACACGCACACACAAAAATACAAACACACATACCAAAGGGCAGCTGGCTGTAAGTATAAAAACTGGTGAAATCCCATGTAAGAAATATTTTGAAATTTTAGCAAATATGCTTATGCGCTTTCTGGACAAGGGATGGGTGGGACAATTGCTAACAAACTTAAAACTGTTTGTTAAACGTGGAGCTACAGCAAGTAGCTGGTTAGCTTGGCTTAGCGTAAAGACTGGAAATACTGGAAAAGAGCTCACCTGGCTCTTTCCACCAGTAACAAAATTTCATCTACCAGCAACACCAAGGCTCACTGTCGTAAAATGATGAGCTGTGACCAAATCGCAATGTTTGTTAACAATAACTTCAGATGAAAAAGCATGACATCGGGTTTAAAAAAAAAAAAATCTGCCCTGCGCAAACACTCCCTAAATTGGTTAGTTTTAAGCAATCCAAAACCAGGGCCTCCTAAAAAGTTTTCATGTACGCTATATTAATTCTAATTTTAATGCTTTACCTTGCAATCAGACAGCCCTCTCTGACAGGGAAATTAAGCTGTTAATGTACAACCACCAGACTCCACTGACAAAACACAGTAATTTTACATTGCAGAAAACAGGAGTTGCTGGTCTTAGTTAGTGTGAAATAAAGGAAAAACTAAAATATTCCAAATATTCCAAATATACCAGGTGTTTCTACACATTCATTTATACACGTTTAAAACATCTGGAGCAACAAACAGATTTTTTAAAATTTTTGGAGCTTTCCTTAAGAGTGCTGTTGAAATATATGTACCGCACAGCATACTGTGGGCACAGATGGAGCAGTAGAATGTCAGGCACATTGAAAGTCAAACTTAACCATTCAGTCTGCTGAGTCTAAAAGATTACATTCACTCTTGGCAGCTGCTGCTCTTATTCATCGATCTGATCAGCTCAGCTCTCAGTGGATAGAAAAAACTAAATTTATACTGATTTGACAGACCACCGTGTAATTATATATCTTTGAAGATTACAGTTACATCTGAAAATAACAGGATTAAACAGGTTTGCCAATTTCACATATCTCTGCACTGCAGAGTAATTACCATACACAGAAATTATTGTTGTTGTTTATTGTGAAACAGTGATTCTATCTATTTCTTGCCTTGGAGTCCTGGAGTCTTGTCGTTACCAGACAACCAGTGGATACACCACAAAGTTACTGGAAGTTAATCCTCCTAACAACCTTTGTCTGTTTAGACTGAAGCCTGATATTTCTTATTTGTCTGTGGCACAGACCTCGATTGTTGTCCAAAAACTATTAATAACACATCAATGAGTCACATCATCGCCCTGGACAGCATGTTCCTTCACTACCATGAACACTGGCTTTGTAGTGCATTTTCACAGCGTCCTGCTATCACACCAAATTGGTATCACAAACAAATGCACCAGTGAATTTTGTTTAAGAAGACATTTTTTCTAAAAACTAAAAAGATGTGCTTCTTTGGTTGAAATGGCTTGGAGCTGAGAACCATAGAAAGGCATGGAGAGAAAGACTGGAGGACAGTTTATTGGTTTGGTCTTTTCGTGGAAGTTGCTGACAATACAAAAATATAGACTATTGCTAACCTCATCCTTGAATTTAGTTTGGGACTGAACTGCACATATGATTGCACACAAATAGTAAACATGCGGAATTGTAGCTGTATTACTGTTTCCTATAAATTCTATTTATGCACAAATAATTTCAGTGTTTCCCACACATTCATTTATTTATGGCAGACTGCCACAATCAAAATATCTACTGCCACATACTGGTTTTATATTTCTGGAGCTGGACCATTTATTAGTGGTGCTGGTGGAATATACTGTATATACCGGCCAGTTGTGCATTGCACAACACTCCCGCAGAGCATATTTTGGGCACAGACAGAGCAGAAGAACACCAGGCACAGTGAAAATTAAACTTAATCATTCATTTCGCTTGTTCTAAAAGTATTGTACTGTATTCATTCACTTCTACTCTCCTCCTCTCATCCATCAATCTGATCTGATTATGTCTGACCGGATCGACAGAACAATTATCCACCTAACAAATCAAACTGCTGCTAAGGAAATAAAGAACTCATGAGGAGTTCTGCATGCAATGCATTCACAGAGCTGCAAAAACAGCAAATCACTTTGAATGACACTCAATACTGAGCAAATCATGTATACTATTGACATATTGAGAAAATGTTGCCATTGAGCGTATCAGGTAAAATGTCTCAGTTGTTGTTGCAAGTTTCCACTCATATTGACAACAGCATTATTTTTTAAGTACCCTTTTTATTAAAATTTAACCAAACTCACAGTCTTTCCCTGAACTTAACTACCAAAGTACTTTTATTGCCTAAACCTAAGTCATGAGTCTGGACACAAATACAAAGTTTTGGTGCAAAGGTCCTGCACTTTGTGCGCTTGCCGTCCTCCCTAACCACCTCCTTCCGAAGCTACACAGTACATAAACTTGTTGTTTTGTTACCTGAGAGAGACGTCGTAGTTGTCTCAGAATACAATCCAGGCAGTTATTACATTGTCACAATAATGTAATTAAGAAAATACTTTAGTAAAATATGGACATAGTTTCTAGAGGACAGGTTTGAACGTATGGCTGTGATAAGTGCTATTAATGCAAGATGTCACAGTACAGGGAGTAAGAAGTGAGCCATTAGCTCAGTGAGGGTTGACTAAGAACAAGAGGAGGGAGGTAAAAAGGAATAACATGGAGGATTCCTCACAAGACATGTCTAAAACTACCATCGCTGTTTTCAAACAATGTCTCCAGTGAGACACAGTGAGAGGAACAGAAAACTTGCATTGCCCTGGGCATTGTAAAACAATGGTTATGCACATGAACAAAAACAGACACAAAAAAAACCCAGACTGCTCTTTCAAAATACCAAAAGCTAAGGTACAGAAAGTGAGAGCAGAGCAGAGAAAATAAGTAGGTGAGGGAAGAATAGGAAGAGGGCAGGCATACTGAAAATAGCAGAAAGGGAAGGAAAATAATGATGCAAAACAAGAGGCGGTCAGGTGGGCCTGATAAGCGCTTGAGAGGAATAAATGTCAAGTCAAGCAGTAAGAGAAGCCTAGGAGGCGGAGGTAACGGAGAAAGTGAGAAAGAGAGAGTGCATTTATGATGCAAACAAACCAAATAAGGAAACACCAAGGACAAATCTGAAACAGTCTATAATGGATCAGAGCTACTTGCATCATTATGTTGCAGTGACTAAATGAAAACCATAATGAAAACCTTAAAAACACCACTGGCAAAATAACCTTTACATGTGTTATACTCCACTGACATCTATGAACTATTGATGTGCGTGTGGGGAAATGTCCGTGTGTGTGCTAACACGCCGGCATATGTCTTGTGGGAGTCCTCAGGGCATCTCATGAACCCCAGAGAGCCCATTGATTAGCTATTAATAAAGCATAGAGATGCCATTGCTCACAGGGGAGGTCAGTGAGGGCTTACACACACACACAAAAACACACACACACACACACACACACACACACACACACACACACACAAGTCCACAGAGACACACACATGCAGCATAGTTTAAATGAGCAGATACGGCAGAGGTTAGGTGAGGTTGGAGGGAAGAAGCAGAAGAAACAACAGAAAACAAATGAGTGTCAAAAGGGAAAAAGAAAAACTGAGTAGAGTGGGTAAACTGTGCTGATCTATTTCAACTGTCTTCTGCCCACTCCCCTACCCAGTTATTCTACCCCTATCTCCCTGTCCTCCTTCACTTTGGGACTCTTCATCTTTCTATCACTGCCTCTGCCTGTGTCCATTGTGGGTGCGTGTCAGAGCTTCGCTGGCTGTCTTCATCCTGTCTTTGATTAGCTGTGATCTATGAGCTCGATGAAAGAAATGAATAAGGAAAAGTGAAGGAGGAGCTCCTTCAACTAATGGGTATGAGTGTGGTCAATTCAGGACACATCCCAGTGAGAGAGAGAGAGAGAGAGAGAGAGAGAGAGAGAGCGAGAGAGAGAGAGAGAGAGAGAGAGACTGATGTGTCACACAGCACACATTTACATCTCTCATTCTGCTTTATTAGCTGCAGTTTTCATCCATTTTGTTTCAGGTTCCTCAGACCACAGCTTTCGTCCTCCCACTTCTCCACTTCTGTCCCTCCACAGTTACCCACCATCCTCCTCCCTCTCTCCCTCTCTATCATGTACATCTTCAGGTCACGGGTCATTAAGTCAGCTCCAGAGGGGATGTGTCAGAACAGGATATCGCTCACATTGCCCTGCCCCCACAACGCTGCTGAAACACAAATACATACCAACACATGCACATCTAACCACATGTGCACACACAAATGCTCGATTTGCATTCTTTCTTTCACAAACAGTTTAAAGATAAAGTAGTTGTCTTGTTGGTCAAATTACAAATGATGCAATAATTCTCTAATTCATTGTTTACAGGGCTCCATGATGACATTTTAATATGAACAATATCAGTCTCTTAAGTTTAGGGCCAGGGACTGATGTGGGAACCACTTGTTATGTTTGGCAAAATTACAGAGATTGATATTTGTTCAATAATTGTTTATAAAAAACATGTACTTTATGATAGTATGAATATATTTAGAGAAAAAAAAACACCCACCATTACGTTCAGTGATAATATGCAACTGGAATTAATAGTTTCGAGCTATTTTTATAATATTGCTTATAAATGAATCATTAAAAAAGACACCTTTAAAGGAACACTATGCAAGAAGTGTCAGCTGCTGTTTGTAAACATAGAAAATTAAAGCAAAAGCCAACACCAGATTAAATCATGTTTGCAAAATGTGCGTTTTTTGTAGCTTCCTCTTGGATGTGTGTGCTTACAATCTGGTACCTGGTTTCTACCTTTTTATGAAGTCGAACCTCACCTGCAAGCTGTGCCCGGGGATCTCCCGTATATAACAAAATCAGAAGAAAATGAGAAATTACAATCAAAGGGCAGATTCTCTGCTGATAAATAGACCTCCGCACACTTCCACTGGTTCATAAGTGATAATTGAGGAGAGGAAGTCTATACATTGTTTGATAGGAAATCATGCAAAGTACACCTTTAAAGGTACCTTGTGAAGTCCTTGACCACTCATAGCAATATGTCACTATGTTTTTACAAGTGTGGCCCTGTTTTGTTTGGATTGTTTATGTAAGCATGTACAAGTCACATTGAACCACCGGTTTCATTCTTGTGGAACAAGCAGTCCTTGGTGGTAATGGGTGAAGAAAGGTAATGAAGAAGACCCCAAGCTATTAAACATGGGTGTAAATAATGTGGGATTCAAAAAATCTTTAAAGACATGCACTTAACTCACTTGCGAGGCCTCAAAATACATAATAGGATTCAGTGAACTACACCCACCATCTATATCACAGAGCAGAAGGAAGTGTGCATCTACTACTAGCTCACCTAGCTAGGTAACACTACAGTTCAGCCAAGGAGGCTACCATTACGTTTACATCTCACACTGTCATTAGCACAAGTCTCTCGTCGCCTCTTGCTGTACTGTGATATGGTTAGCAGGTGTAGCTCGGTGGAAAGAAAATAGTTCCTGCATTAAACTACTCACAACAAGGTCTGTGGATTATCTTGAGTAACCCAGTCATGATTCCTGGAAAGAGACATTGCTGTTGAGTTGTTCAAATGTAGTTTATCTGTGCTTTGAGCACCACAAGTCAAGTGCCATTTAGTAATATTCAAGATAAGGCAGACATCTTTATTGCCAATATCAGGAACATTCCGCAGTTCACACCAAACAATCTAGACTGATAAATAGCACAACAGATAAGAGAAAAACATATGTATTTACTATAAGGGAGTGAGTCCCTTTAGAGCATCTGTTATTTTTATTAGATAAAGTTACAATACATAACTATAATCAAACAAAAGTTATAAACAAGGAGCAGTGATGAGTAATGCTGGGTATGCAGATGTTTTTTTGCATGTGTCCACTTAAACTGACCAACAGAACAAACTAATTTTAGGAAAGGTCCCAAAAATCATATTCAAATTTTAGCCCAGGTAGATGTGATGTACAAAGTCAGACTCTATAGCAAATGCTTGCTTGCAATTTATATGCATACGCACCCATGCACACACGTACAAATGTACGTACATACACACACACACACACACACACACTTCACCACGGTTGTTGTGCGCTGTCAAACAACATTAGATTGCAAGGAGGTGTCAGTGGGATAATTAGAATAACACATCCACTGTATTCTTCATTATGTGTGTCATCTTCACTTACTGGCTGTGCATCCTCACTGACACCACCCTCCACCCCTTACACTACCCCTTACTCTACCCCCCTGACACACACACAAACACACTCTCACCCCATCCTAAAAGTCACATGCTTTTAAAGGCAAGTCATGATCCCTATTAGTGATGGCCTCAAGTACAGATCTGATTGTCTGAGCCCGATCATATTTTTTCCCTTAATTAGGTTCTCGGGCAGGAGGAGGAGGAATGCAGCAGTGATACACAAAGTTGATGCACAGCATTACTGTTTGAGGAAGAGGGTGTTGGCGAGGAGATCATGGTGGGTGATGAGTAATGCTCTGACGTCTGCTCTGCATTTGGCAAAATATTTGACAGCGATTCTGTCTGCTGGCATGTACTTACACTATTATAGTAAGTATATATGCAGGAGGGTACAATGAGGCACGTATCTGTTCAGTCAGAAAGATGCAGACGCACTGCTGCACTGCAAGTAGAGTAAGCAACGATCTTATGCACAAAGACTATACAGTAGAAAATCAAAAGCATATCAGCTGGCAGGTCAGAAACAAACAGATTCACATGCATGTACTCGTGCACACCTTGGCTGAGTGCGGGTAATGAATGACTAACAAGCAGAGAGGAAAGGGAGCCATCTTCTCTGAGTAAGGCCAAATGAATTCGGCGAAGCGCTATGCAAATGTTCCCTGGGCTAACGAGACTGCCTGCATGATTGGAGTGCCATTGAAATTCTCCTCGTGCACAGCCCTCTCTCACTTCCTACCTCCCTCCCTCCTTCAATCTCCCTCCCTCTCCCGCCATTTCAATCTCTACGCAGAACATCCATGTTCCTGTGCATGTACAGTGTCTGTCTTGTCTGTCATCCCACAAATAACCTGCACATTAACTTCTCGGTGTATCTTAAAAGCTACAAATCAGCATTTCCTTTCAACACTCAAATCATGTCAACCACTCAGATACACACTGCGGCCCTTGCAGTGCCTGGACGGCAGTGAATGCCCCTGTGTCTTACTCTCTCTCTCTCTCTCTCTCTCTCTCTCTCTCTCTCTGTCACTATAACACACACACACACACACACACACACACACACACACACACACACACACACACACACACACACACACACAGACACAGAGTCCGCTCAAACAGAGCGCGCTCAGAGTCACTCTGCACCTGTTCTCTCTGTAAAACATCCAAACACGAGTGCTGAATAAATAACCCAACCTAACACAAATAACTGCCAGGTTCACACACAGACACACAGACAGACAAATACACACACACACACACACACACCACAGCCCATAAACACACATCAATAAGTAAACACCACCTATTTCCCCTCCACGGCTACCCCCTGTCCTCTACCCTCCCACCCCTCACATTAGGCACAAACTGCTACCATCCCAAAAACAAACACACATAGATGTGCACGATGTGTGTAATGGTTAATGGTTAGAACAGGGATAAATAAAAAAAAGTCTAACACAGAAAGAGAGATGGAGGAAATAGGATAGGTGGTGGGCTTTAAGCACTTGTCAAATGCATCTTTAATGGCCAGACACAGCGGATTTAAAGCCCCTGGCCTCCTCTTCCTCCCTTGGGTGCTGGGGACAACAAGAAAACCAAGCACACACACCTCTCTCTTTGTCCATCTTCCCATCCTCTCATATACCTACTCGCCTCATTCCATCATCCCGCCATCCTATGCCCACTTTTCCATCTGCATAATTTAGCATGTCATGCTTTTGTGCCACTTTGTCTTTCTTTTTCTGCCTATTCTGCCATTTTTTGGTGCCTATCTGTTGTTCACTTTCGGGTTTGATGGAGTGGAAGGAGAGGATGAAGCTTTGTCACTTCATCTCCTAATAAGTGCCTCTAGAAAGGAAGCGTGAGGGAGGGACGAAGTTAAAAGAAGAGTGGATAGACGAAGTGGTAGAGAGAGTATAGGGCCTCTGCAGAGTGGCCACAAAATGGAGACTGGGACAGAAGCTGCAGCAGCTGTGGTGACGCTACACTTAACACACACATACACACACACACACACACACACAGAGAGAGAGAGAGAGAGAGAGAGAGAGAGAGAGAGAGAGAGGGAGAGAGGGAGAGAGAGAGAGGCAGTGTGTGTGAAAGAGAAGGGGGATTAAACAACCTCAATCAATGAAAAAAAACACAGACGTCACACTTTTCCACACCCTTGATACGCTCCCTCTCTCTGTCTCTCTCCCACTGTATCAACCAATCAATGGCTCAGTAGATCAATATTTCAATCTATCTATGTCCATATCGTTCACTTTGTGTCTTTCTCCAATGGTCTTCTGTCATTCTGAAGCCTCTTCATGTAATACAGCAGAAGACAGGAAGTACTGTACGATTTCATCATATTTTTTTTTAACAAGTTATTATTTATATTATCGTAAAACTATAAATAATTTTTTTCTTAAAATGCAATTTTAAAATATAGCCAATAGTGTAAAATATATGTATTAACTAGCCTGATTTATCACAGCAATATGTATACAATTTCATGTTATATTTCCAATTATTTCTTTGCGGAGGGGCTGCTTACCACAGTGGTTGATACTTCAACACAAATTGTCCTTTCTAGAGCCATGGTTTGTCCATTCTGAGCTACTACACAACCATGGCGGTGCAGAATAATATTTCCATGGACAAGGTCCTACTGCCTATGTAGATATAAACAGCTTATTTATATGTCACAAAATGCAACCATTCTTATTTTCAGGTGATTATACATCAAAGAAAGCATACTTATTGTATTACATTCCATATCTGCCAATATGTCCCCTCTAAACCCTTCACAGTGGACCTGTAACTAGCCTGATTTATTACTGCAATGCATCAAACTGTCAATGTGTTCTTCTACATTTGAGGAATTATGCTAATCAGGTGTCACCGATTTGATATATTCAACCTGTATGTAATGTGATTCACATGAGCATGAGGAATTTAAGAAGAAAGTGCTATCTATGCTATGACGACAGCAGCGCATGTAGATGCAGCAGCCTGTAGCTTCTCAAATCCTTGCAACTTTTTTGCCATATTTTGTTGGATTTTTCTATTTTTTCAACACAATGGCCCCTTCTGCTGAAGAATGACTTTTCTAGGATAGAGTAGCACTTATCAAAATCGGGAGAAGTTGTGTGGGGTTGGGACTGAATATAGCAGACCGCAAAAGGATCCCTACCAACTGCATACGCCAAGCGGCCAGTCAGACCAGAGGGGAAAAACAAAACTGAAAGCACCGGACAAAGAGAGGGGGAGAGCCGGCATCGGGGCAAGGCTGCGTTGTTCTTCTACAAAGCCTTTTTTTGGCTAAAGTCCAGTAGCAGGAGAATAAAGTAGATGAGATGTGATTGAGGCTCACTCAGCAAAGGTCTTCACAGAGACATGGCTAACCCTTAACATCCTGGATCAAGCTATTGCACTGGATGGGCAGACCTTGTTGGGAGCCATAAGGACATGAGACTCTGATGCAAATTCAAAAAATGCACTGCAGGAATTGAATGATGCCATCAGCAGCAACATGCCTGAGCAAACCGACGAAATCTTTATAATAGCTGGTGATTTTAATCAACTCATCCTTCAACTGTAGACATCCCATGGCATCCTTTTGTACCAACCATGTTGGAGTAGCTTGTCAGAAGTGGGCTAATAGTGGGCCACATAAAATTACGAATTTGGTGGTCCACCGCCAAAAATGTAAAGCGTCAAACACTTAATTTTCTGCACTTTCTGAGTACATCAATCTGTGCATTGTTTTTGCATCAGTTTGTGGCTTTAATAATGGTGCAAAATTTTGACAAAACTCAAGTCCTCCATTACTTTCATGCCCCCAACTGACTTTCATGCCCCCAACTGAAATCTACATCTTTGACCCATTGGCTGAGACACACACACATTATCAATATATCTACCATAAGAGGATATTTACCAATACAGAGCATTGGCCCAGCTAATTTATTGGTCTTGCTCTCATGTGTACTGCACAGGCACATAGTGTCACCCACAAACCAGAGATACAGTTAGACAGAAAGAAAAGTGCTAAAATCTCCACATTTGTAGATGAAGATTCATTCTTCTGATAGTGACGACATGTATATCTACACCTCCTGTCACTGAAGTGTACATAAATATGAGGCTATGTCATCCGTGTGTGTGTGTGTGTGTGTGTGTGTGTGTGTGTGTGTGTGTGTGTGTGTGTGTGTGTGCGCGCGTGCAGGAGCCGAGCCGTGGTGATGCACTAATAAAAATCAGGCATCGATGCATCCTCACACCTTCCTCATTCCGCCCGCCGGTTCGCACCCGTTACCATGGTGACCAGATAAAACTCACACTGTTTTAAGCTCCAACTGGAGGAGGAGATGGATACTAACAAAGTGACACACAGACAGACACAAGCGCATGCACACAGACACACAGATGAAGTTCCTTCATACACATCCGTCAACAGAGCATCCTCTTTCAGTTCCCTAACTGACAAGCAAACAAATGCTAATTTTCTAACCAACGGCAACACCAGCAAACCATCAATTAGAGGGAGAGACGTGGTGAGATAGAGAGATAGCACGAGAAGGGGAGGTATGACAGGGGAGTAAAAACCAGGATAGCCAGTCAACACACAAAGCCCTCCTCTGTTTGACTGTCTGCCTGTCTATCTATCTGTCTACTCCTTCCCCCCCTCACATCCCTCTGTGAACGGGCCTCAACGCAAACAGATTTGGCTGTCAAATACTGACACGACACCCAGGCAGGGTCGTCTCGCAGTGAGGCCAGCTGTCAGCAAACACCCTCCTGCCTCTTCATCAAAGCCCATTCAAACTCAGCTTTATTGACCAACACAGCCGTCTGTGTGACATGTGTCATCCTGTCAAGCCAATACCTTGGCATACACTGTCCCTAATAAATGGCAAACCACTAGAGCATCTCGAGTGCTATCGAAAGAGAGAAAGCTGTACTTGCCACCAGGAGCTGATGGATAGAGTGGATGGATGGATGCATGGATGGATGAGGTGTCTGGTGGAGTGTAGTGGGGTGGGGGGGGGGGCACACATGCACTCACGTGTGTGTGTGTGTGTGTGTGTGTGTGTGTGTGTGTGGCCATGATGCTGACACAGGCCACCAGTCTGTACCAGGGAGCGAAAGAGATGAGAGGAGGCTTCGAGCCAAAGACGGATGGAAAGAAGAAGAGGAGCACTGTGTTACTAATAAGACCTATTCATCAGCCCTGGAAAGAGAGGGAGGAGAAAAAAAGAGAGAGAGATGGAAAACAAAAAAAGCTCTTAAACCTTTTTAAATGCAAATTGTTATGGTTTACTCTAAGATGGTTATTGATGATTAAACTACATTTCGGGCAATATTCTTTATTACCTTTTACTAATTTCTTGCAATTTGTGGGACATTTCTTGCCAAGTTGGTCATTGTGTTTTTTTCCATGTTTTCTGAAAGAAATCAAACCAATTTTCTCAGGTTTTAAAGGGTTAAATAGCTTGTGAGAGGCTTCTGAATTTAGCACATGAAAACCAATGTTGAACTACGTTTTAAAGGGTTAAAATGTCCATCACACCAACCCATGTTTTGTCTTGCTCAATCAACACTCCTTAACTGACAAAATATTTTCAATCACATGAAATAGAAAAGCAGCAAATCCACATAACAAAAAAGCTGGAACAAGCAAGTGTTTGTCATTTTTGCTTGAAAAATAATTGAAACTGAAATAGTTGTTTGATTAGTTTGATTAGTCGATTAATCATTTCAGCTCTAAAAATGTTGTTTTATATTCTGTTCTGCCAGACTGGTCCACTAAAAATCTTGGAGTGGCACACCACAACCAAAGCAACAGCTTAATTTCACAATTTCTATTCAGCTGTTGCTACAGGCTAGTTTACAACTATGTCAATACTGAGAGTTCAGAGATCACTCACTGATATGCTTTGGTTTCTTGTTTACAGTTAATTATAAATTAGGTGCATTATTTAGCCCACTTCCCAAGCTACTCCAGCATGGCTGGTACAAAAGGATGCCATGGGATGTCGACTTTTACAACATGCCAGTATCTTTCTAGCCTAAAAAAATAAGCAGCCACAGCCTCTTAAAGACAGAAATGTCCGTCTGCAGTTATTTTCACCTGGTGGGAGTATACCATATATACCATATAAAAAGCAATAATTTTATCCAGTTTTTTAACCTCTGGATATGATAAAAAATTATGAAGTCTCTCCAGCATGAACCTTTTTTACATGGCATTATTTCTAAGATGATTCTGTAAATATGGTCATCTGATCATAAAGGTAAAAGATCATTTACAGCCTATGGATGACTTTTTCTGATCTGCTTAGTCACATAAAGCTGTTCCTGTGTGTTTGCGCATGTGTGCGTGTCCACACACACACACACACACACACATGCTCTTGCTTGTTCATATGTGCATGTTTTAATGTCAAACAGACTAGCCTGGCCTCACCACACTCACACTGAGGGATCCGTGACAAGAGAGAGGGGAATCCAACAGCAAGCTCTATCGATCCAGACTGGAAACCCCCCTCAGGCCACACACACACAAACACACACACACTCTCTACAGCTGTGCTGGATCAATGAGTGCTCCTGTGTGAAGGACATGAGCCATACAAAGAGGCGCACAAACACACACACACCTCTATTCACACACTATTGAGAGAGATGAAAGGGGTGCTCAGTATCAGAGACTGAGATAAGGGGCAGAGGGAGCAATACGTATCATCTGACCTAAACAGTCTCATCTGACACCCTGCAATTTGCAGTTGCTCCACAGAGCAAATGTTAACACTGTGCCACACAAGCCTGCACACACACGCACACACACAGCGCAAGTAGACACAACATACAGCAGCATGTAGGAGACTGACATTCAAACTGATATTATTATTCCTCAAAGAATGATTTGAACAGAGGATGAGACGGAACAGACAGAACAGCTCTAGATACAGCAGAGCCCTAGAGGTGTGGCTGCTCTCTTTTGGGTGACTGTGATGAGCAGCTAAACAGATCTATCACTCATCAAATTAGACCCCCCCCCCCCAAGCCACACCCCCTCTGTCTTTCTCACATACACGCACACACAGCAAATGTCTACCAATGCCTGATTTATCCCTGTAACACAGCTATTAACCACAGTGGTGTCAGCTAGTGAGCGAGGAGCCGAGGATGTGCCAAGCAAAGGCCATTTCATCAGACTTCTTTCTGAATGATTGCACCATTTTTTAAACCATCCTCTCTCACTGACCAAACAGGAGATGTCAGTTACACAATTACATTGATTAGTATCTATTAAGGGCTGTCCACAATCACAAACACACCACACAAGGAAAAAGGTCTTCATTATAATAAAACATAATAGAAAATCCCATTTTTAAATCACTGACAGAACTCTGTATTTTTGGTCCCAGTTTAAAAATGAGGGGAGGATATTCTCATTTCTTGCAGAGCGAATGTTCTTGAGTCCATTGACATACTGGGATAACATTAGATTATTTGCTTTCCATTAATATCCACCACCTGATCAAACACAGCCAGCATACACTCAGCCAAATACAACTCGCAAAGCTATATGAGCGCAGTTTGTAGTGACAGTATAGATAGGACAGCAACACAAAGTGGATGTGGGTTTGTGTTTTGGTGAACCTTCCTTGGCTGATTTTCTTACCTGGGACGATAGAGACGGTGTCTTTCTCCCAGGACACCACGCTGACATACTCCTGGACGGCTGAGGGGATGAGGCACTTGAACACGGCGACATTACCCCGCATGGAGCGCTGGTCGGCCACACGGACTGTGTAGGGCTCCCTGAACACTAAGGTGAGGAGAAAAGAGCTCTAAGTTAGTCACTGGAGGTGTGGTGATTGATGGAGATAGGTTGAAGAACATAAACTTCTCCCCTGTGCTAGGTAGATGTGAGAACTAAGGCGGCCGATGCAAAAAAACCCAAGCAGCAACCTCCAAGGATGAAAATGAAGCACAAAAATGTCAAAAACTGCAGTTCCTTGAATGGCCATTGGGGCTGGCTACAAGAATAAGTCAATCCTCGTAGACCCTCATCTTAAAATGCTCAGCGTTACAGGAGACATATTCACTTTTACAGTCTGATTATAAAAATAATAAATATTATTATTATTTTGGTTTCTATTACAAATTTAAACATTCATGAGAACTGTATTAGGTATGAATTTTTGTATTAATCACCTGTTAACATTTTATTAAGGCTTAAAAGTTATGCATATTTGATGGTGGGGCCACTTGAATGACAGGCTGTCTACAAGGCATCGCTACAGTCTGAGTCAGATCCTCCCCTCGCTCATGCACAGCTCTAACCTCATGTCCAGACAGGGTCACTATTGGCTTCAAAAAACCGAGCTGGGTACCGCTGAAATGCCATATCCAAGCTTTCAAAACAGCAGTCCACAAACCAATTATTTTATACAGACTATATCCCAAACCTAAAGAAGTTCAATTTATCATAGGATTATACAGAACACTGAATTGTTACAGTCACAAAGCTTGAACCAGCAAATATTTTACCTCAATAAAATGACTCAATTATTAAAATGGTTGTCAATTCATTTTCTGTCGATAATTATCTAATTAATCGACTAATTGTTTCAGTTCCTGTGTAAAGGTAATAATTCACTCATCTTTACAACACATGTCGACACTGTACAGTTGACACCCTTTTGTCCTATTTAACCCATAGCAAAAGCTGGGGCAGGCCTCGTAAACAAACATGTCTGGTGTCCTGTTCAACCCCATTAAGTCGGCGTTTCTCTCTTTAGCCCCAGATCTGAAGTCACACTATGATTGTAAGGAGGGCTGACACAGAGCTGCGTTGAAGGGGATACACAGTGAGCGGCCCTTGGCCTTTTAAAGAACAACGCCACAGATGCTATGCGACGGCGGAGGAGCGGAGGGTTGCTCACGGCCGATGGACCTGTCACATGCAGGCGCCGAGCTTCAGAAACACACCCCCTGCACATGGCACGCAGAGCACTAGGCTGTGAATCTGTGCCAGAGTAAAGAAAGGATGGTGGTGATTAAGACGGGCTTAATGATGAAAACAGTAGCCTGTAGCTAACCAAATTATGTCTCCAGTTAACTCCGTCACATTTAGACTAGTGAGAAATGTGAAATGCTGAATCAGAGCATACATTTTCATTAAATAAATTAAGTAAAGTGAAATTAAATTAATGGATTATTTTGGCGAGGAGGAGAGACAGGTAGTTCAAGGGCATGCTAGCTTGAATGAATGGCCTGCACTTTCCGAACTGAGCTGAGCTGAAGTGGTGTAACCCTCGACCATGATCTCATTTATATAAAGGGGCGTTGCCACATTTTTCTCCAATAACTCTAGTATCGTGACTGTCAGGGGCCCTAAAAAATTCAAGACTGTTTTTTTTCAATATAAAATGATAAACCTATTATAATTAACAGGATATTCTATTTAGAAATGTGATAACAAGCACTCACCGTTTCTTTTTCCTGTCATATTTTTGGCAACAAAAAAAGTAAACATTCAGAGAGCCTCTGTATTATACTCATGTCAGCTCATAGCTCATAACTGAAATTTTTGTGATGATGTTATTTCTAGTGGTTTTTAACCTCAGAAAAGTAGAAATAAAACAGTCTAATATATATAATGCTTAATCAAAAGAAAAAGTCCTGTATTCAAAATGCTACTTAAGTTAAAGTATTATCAGCAAGTGTCAAATAAATGTAGTGGAGTAAAAAGTACAATATTGCAAAGATAGAGTCATTTAAAACCCTGAATGGGTAGACTGGGTTCTGGAGGTGTGGTTACAGCTTTAGTGCAGGAATCGTGTGGCCTGTGGCCCAATGTGATATTTTTCCAGGGGGCCATACATCCCTAGCGGCGCTAGTTACAGAAAACAGAGGCTGATGTTGGGGAGTGTTTCTGGGATCACAATCTAACACAATCTATCTGCTCAACCAGGCTTCCCATTGAAATGAGGACAATAATGGCCTAACAATGTAAAATACACACACACACACACACAGACAAAACACAGGGAGAGGCTCCACCCTCCCGTGTTTTCACTCTCTCCCCCAGCTCTCCAGTGATATAATTAACGCCTAGCCTGAAGGCCAGTTTCCTTGGTCATTAATAATGGTTTATGCCAGCCGCCACTGTCACTGGAACCCAGTGGAACCAAAGCCGATGTCCTTGTCCAAATGGTGGGGAGTCTTTCACCTTAAAGTCCAAGGTTTAATCTCCTAAGTCTTTGTCTGATTCCGTCCATTGCTTCTACACTGTTCTACTTTTTCATAATTGGCCGAACTTTGGACCTTTTCTCTCTTCTTTCCTGACATGTGACTGAGTTAAGACTGGAGTGGAGCAGGGACTTTTCTTCAAACATTGTTGAAATTTAACCTTGAATATGTGGCCATGCCAAATTTGCATGAGGTTTATACCACTGGATTTTGGGTCTTAAGAATTCCAGTTGTGATGCTACTTGGGTAAATTATTAGTTGCAGTAAGATATCCTCTAGAGGAGTTCCCAATTGGTGGTCCTTGGTCCAAAAGTGGGTAGCGGGTCCATTCTGAATAGACCGCAAGTGACCGTTGCCAGTAAACATGGCAAGTTTGTAAAAAACACACTTTATTTTGAATTACAGTGAATTTACAGCACAGAGCTTTTATTTTGAAGTGCTGTTTCTGTTTATTCCTGCAGTATGATTTATTTCTTTGTGTTCTAAGTAGGGCTGTCAAATGGTTAATTTTTTTTAATCACAATTAATTGTGATTTTTTTAATCGCATAATTTCAATTCCTTTATTTTGCATTACAAAACATTTTTGAAGTTCATATTGACAAGATAGAGCAAGTCTTATCAAATTGTCTTGATTAGCACTCAAATGACAGCATAAAATTGTGAGGGAGTAGCATCAAGTGGGCATGCCTATAAAGCGGAAACTCATGGGTACCCATAGAACCCCTTTTCACTCAGATATCTTGAGGTCAGAGGTCAAGGGAACCCTGTGAAATGAATGAATGATGCTGTTTTTCCGTATGATTACGGGAATGATTAGTTCGTATGATACCAGTATTATTACTCTAGCTTAAAAACTCAGCCCGGTACAGGAATTCCCATAAAAACAGGAATTTTGGCTGGTGATTAAAATGATTTAAAAAAAAACAACACGTTATGTATGGACCTTAATAACATCGCAATTAACTCCTTAACGCTGACAGCCCTACTTTAAGCCAATGTGTTGTTTCTGTGAAATAAAATTGAAAATGTGGTAATTTGTCTAATGTGTCGACCTTGATCTAATGACTAAAGAGAAATATGGAGCCCCTGGCTGGCCCAGTTGGGAACTACGGCTCTAGAGAGCATATCACTTCTCACTATGGTCACCTGACACACAGGACACTAATGTGAGCTGAAGCCTCATTTGTAAACAAGACAAAGGTAAAGGACAAATAATTCCAATCAAGTCTTCATTTCAATTCTTCACTGAAACAGCCCCTGCTTCTCATTGATGCCATCTACCTACAGATCAATACTCAGGATCGACTGAGTAGCCTGGGCTATTGTGGCCGAGCCAATTCTTTCAATCATTTATTTACTCTCTGATTGACCCTGCTGCCTCTCGTCAATACCAGTGAAAATCCCCAATGCCCACTGTGCCTCTCATAGAGTGTTTAAAGCCAGCTTGACAGCTTGTAAATGTTTGGTGCAATGATGACAGTCATCACACGTCAGTTCAGTGGGAGTTCAAATCCAGTAACCTCGGGTTTCTGCTTCCCGTGCTTTGACCCCAGCTCGTCCTACACTTGCTAACCTCTGAGAAAGTGTTGTTTAGCTACTGCCCCCTCACCCTCCCCCATTAAAATCAGTGAAATACACCTTGTATGGCAACATGCCCTTGTACACAACCATGCAACAAGCTCTAATAAGAGGCAACTGTTGTGATAGCATTGTCATTTAACACACGTTCCTCTTCCAAGATATGAAAGACACAGGAAAAAAAAATCATTACATATTCATTCTCTTAAGCCTTGTGACAGGATGCAAATGGTAGCCCAACTGATTTGTGTGTAAATTGCACTCCCCCTCATCGCATGCGCAGCAGAATCATTAGGATGTTACTGATGCCTGACTATATGCAGCATGGTTGCCTAGGAACGAGCTAAAACATGGGTCTGGTGCACTGGGCGCACTGGGAGGCAAGTCTTGTATCACTGTCGCTTCAATAATTAACGACGGGGAAACCAAATACTGCATTTACTTATTCATAAAGCGAGCAGCAAAAACACAGAGAAGGAGAAAGAGAGAAATAATGACATACGGGAGAAATGAATGGATGCAGGTTTCATTATTGAATGGATACTATAAGAAAAGCAGTTCTTGCGTATCAGGTTCAGGGACCCTACTTATTGTATTAGTCAGGAAATATCAGCCAGAGAAAAGATGAGGAGGGCAGGTGGACGAAAAGGATCTGAACACCTGCTCTCTTGACCCGGGCCTACATAGGTTTGTGTGTTTTAGTTGGGACAAAGGGGAGCTGAGGTGAGCTCACTTAACAGGTGTCCTCATTTTATTTTATTTAGCTTGTGTAAAGAGGACGACAACGCCCTCAGACTCGGGCAGAATGTTTTTCCAGCACATACGTCTGCAATGACTTCCTGTATTTGCAAAAGGTGTTCTTTCATTTTGAGAGTAAACTCACACATCTGCCATTGAGTCTCCTTAACTTGTTACCAAAAGTGAAAATGATTTGTGTGTCCTTAAGAAAAAATAAGTGAAGAAACGCATTGGCAAGAAAAGATCCTTAAAATACAGTACGACCTTATTCCTGAGGCTGCAGATCCTGCCAGACTACTAAATATGTTGCATACTCAAAATGCTTTACTTTAGGAGTTATGATCCGATTCACAAATATGGCTTAATGCAGATTTATTTATGTGATGTGAAATTGATTATGTCGGCCTTTTTCTTTCATAATACTCAGTTTGACAACTGAGAAGATTTGTTTGGAAACTGATTGCCCTTCTTCTCACTCTAAAGAGAAGAACAGACGCAGATAAAGTGAAACAGGTAGAAATCTCAGTCTCCACAGATGACAGTTAAAAAACAAGTTATAAAACAAGTGCAGATAATGTGCTTTTTAGAAGTATTCGAGTAAAATGGTTCACTATCTATACTGGTGATGAAGGGAAATTGTCCTTTGGGTAGCTGTGTTCAGTCTCTTACTCTTCTGATGAAAATGAAAATCTTAAGCTCATTTCTGAGGCTGTTCTGTAGTTTGTTTTCCAATAAATAATAAATATAACAATTTCTGATCAACTAATGTCACCCTTTCCAGTTATACTTCTAGCCACTTCCAGGTTGAACTCTGCCTATTTCGAATATAGATATAGATACAGAAAATTTAGTTAGTTGAAGAGATACAGATACATATAATGGTGTACTCACACTCATCCCTTATAATTAGAATGTGTTTTTTTATCTAAACAAAAGGGCCAATGTTCAGCCAGCCAAGTAGCTGGGATATTAAGACAAACAAAGGAATTATGTTTGAGAGATGAAACAAATACTATGGTTGAAAATAATTTTTTTCTGCTCAACACAGTTAATCTAAAGCAACCAGTTAAGAGAGAAATGGAAGCGGCTATACCAGAATAATTACCGCCACTGCAAAAGAACCAATTAAAGAAAAAAAAACTTTCATGAGCAAATTCATTTTCAATTAAATTTCTTTTTTTCTTTATAGTTTTTAAAATAAGACCTCCAGTGATTTCGCATGTTAAGCCCATTTAGCTAAGGCACGTATTTTGCATGTATTGTTTCAGATTCAATTGATTTCCATTTGGTATGACAATAAAAAAGCAGACTTTGGAAGTTTACTTGAGTTGTGTAATGCAGCACAGTGAATATCAAGCATCCTTTCATTTTGTCTTAGTTATCTAATTGTTATCTAATTTTGGTGACCAATCCGTCTGAACTGCATTACCATGTGACAATCTGAGATTGAACCAGTCTAGGATGTCGAGCATATTGGAGTGTCCTACACACTTCAGTATGTAGTGATTCTTTATGTCATTTGCTCTTGTCCTACAAGTAATAATGAATCAGTAGCTCTTTAGTTGTCTCTCAAACCTCATTCTGAAAACTATCAAACATTTTTTTAACTATTACAATAAATGTGTGCAATAGACTGGTGTTCCAAAAAACACTGTCAAAGGTGCTTGAGTAAAAATAAATACAGAAAACTCAATTAGCCGCAATGAGAGATCCAAATAAAAACATATACAGGAAAACAAGCAGCCCACATGGTGGTTTTCATAAATATAGCGCTATCCAGACAGGTGCTAGTGCTATTATTGGCCCACAATCAGCATGCATGGGAGAGGGTGAGAAAGAGGGAGAGGGATAGAGAGAGATGTGAAGATGTGAAGAGAAGGGAGAGTTAGAGAGGGAGGGAGAGGGTGGGAGGGAGGACAAGACGGATGGCAAGGGGGGGTGAGGGTGGGGGTGGGGCATATTTTTGGGGGGGTGTCACACTGTGAGCTGTCAGCTGCCATCATTCTCCTACGCCACCTGAGACAGGGCATGCCACACCCTAGCGCTCACGCCTCTGTCGCCCATGGCAACTGCAGTGTTGTGTATGTGTGTGAGCGTGTAAGTGTGTGTGTTGTGTAGGACTCTGGAGGTAATGAGGTGCACACACATGCACGTGAGCCCTGGTTATGGAGCTGTGGAGTTGTGGTTGCCTCAGCATTTAATTGATTAATTGTTGTAATTATTTGGGCGGGAAGGTCATCCCAACACTGAGGCTGGCTAGAAGGTCACTCTCACGCTGGAGGGACTGTCCTCCTCTGGGGACCGCACAGGCCATATGGGTGTGTTTATGTGTGTGTGTGTGTGTGTAGGTGTGTGTGTGTGTGTATGTGTATGTGTATGTGTGTGTATGTGTGTGTATGTGTGTGGTGGTGAGGAAGAGAATCCAGCAGCATTTTGGAGAATAATTTTGTTCGCATCCATGTGCAGGGTAGGGAACTGCTGACTGCCTCTTCATGCAGGATTGATCAACACAGTTAAAATGTCTGCCTGGCTATTACCGTGACCTGAAAATCCACTTTTTTTTCATGATTCTGTTCACATCTTTCCATGTCTGTAGCTGACTCTCCAAAATCTTTCCTGCCAAACACCCTGACAAAGAGCTGGCAACTAAACACCAAGAGCCAGCTTGACGAAAATGGCTGTGTGTGTGCACGTGTATGTGTGTGTGTGTAGTTAGGGGACTTTCCAGTCCATGGACAGATGGAGAGACTGGGAGACAGGAGGCTTGCTGGCACGAGATACACGCAGGCTGGTGTGCATGTAAGCGTGCGTGTGTGTGTGTGTGTGTGTGTGTGCATCTGAGTGTGTGCGTGCATGTGCATTTGCATGTGAACATACATGTCTGTTGTATACACATGTATCCAGTGTGTATCACATTAAGTCGTATGCACGTGTTTATGATGTTTATGTGTTTGTGTGTGTGTGTGTGTGTGAGAGAGAGAGAGTGTGTAATGAGTGTAATGAGTGTGAGAAAGAGCAGTAACACCTTCCCTCAGTGTGTTCAGCGGCTCTCTCCAGCTTTGACCTTGGCATGGAGTGCGGACAGGTCACCAAACCAACTGTCTATGTGGCTGCGTGTCTGTCTCCTACAGAATTTTTAATAAGCAAGGTCAAGATGCTTGTGCTTTGGGACACCTCAACCTTTTGACAAAAATGTCACATAGAGCCTTATAATTCTAAGGTGATGATTTGATGATGACCAGAAAAATATTATGACCCTGACTCAAGCTGCTGTATTGAATTTTCACTGTTCCAAAACAAGTTTTTAAAGACTCACAAAAAAATAATAATTCCCATGATGTCATCAGTGCTACCTCTGACTAGTCTTGAGAATTAAAATTCTCAACACTAAGTCTTTGTTACAAAATTAAGCTGTGATGTTTGAAAGACCAGGTAGGTCAGACCTGATGAAAGACAATATTGAGCTGCATTATGGAAATTATGGGACCCATTCTAGAGAATAAAAGTCAGGATGTCTCAGCTTCAAATGCTTTAATTTTGACCACCCCTATTTTAAAGAGTACCTTGTGATACTCCTTTTTACTCTATTTTAATGAATGTCCAATGTGGAAATGCTGCAGTACACCTTTAAAGATTAGGCCAGTCTTAAAATAAGTTAAAGAAGTATTTCACTGCCAGAAAAATCATCTTTTTTTCATAAACTGGGTTATCGATGCAGAAGAAAGACACAAGTACTTTCGAATTGGGTGCTATATGACCAGAGAAAAAAGAAAAAGGGCTGTGGCATTTGCTTTTGCTCAAGAGGTAGAAAACCTTCAACTACCAGAATGCACTGCACTGTAACAGACCAATAAATGCTCCATCTGGAGGGGAACACAATGTAAGCTTGGTCATTTTAACACAGGAAAAAATATGCCAGACAGATGGTAACAAAAGTTCTCGAATAATAGTAAAATGGTGCACTAAAATACTGTATGTTTCTGAAAAAAAATTAGGTGAGAAATAGGCAAAATAATAACAATCCTGGTTCATATTTAATCACCACTGCTTTGTTTTACAGTCTGAGCTCAGTATTTTCAGCTTCTATTTTTACCATGCAGGAAACAGTATAGTGTCAACTTCAACAATTTCTTTTAAAATAGTTAACATTGCACTAAATTATTGTTTTATGAAGACATTTTAGGTGAGAAATAGGCAGTATAAGAAAGAGATAGAAATGAAGAATCTTGATCCGAATCTATATTTGTTGTGTCCATGGTGGCATGCACACAAATAAGTGTTAATACAATCTGTAGGTGGAGCAACAGCCTTAGAGTCAGCAAAAGTCTGTGTTCACAAACAGTAACTGACAATCCTGCATTGCAAACCTTTAAATTTGATGAAGATTTAACTGCCACTACATGCTGACTCCTACTCCTTTAAAGATATCATACCAAGGATTTTATAATTGTCTGATTTATGGGCCACAAAATGTTTAAACCCCCAACATGTAGAGGCTCTCCATGTCACCCTTAATAGCATAAGCGAACCCAATGAAGGGGCTACAGAGCTTAGCAAAGAGCTGCCCTGCTGGCCCCACCCAACTCACTTAGTCCACAGTTCAGGTCACGTGCAGTATTGATTCAAGAATCATCCAAAATATTTGCAAAGGTAAAGGTAATGTCAGCTTTCAAAATTCTTCAAAAATGCATGCACAGACCTTAAGAAGTATAGCTGGGTGTTTATGCAGTAAGTTAGAACAATTAGTTAAGTTCCCTGAGAGTCAAACTTTGAACATTGGCTTGGCGTTCATACAGTATGCCCAACGCTCACCTGCTTTGATGTGGATGCTGGGGCTACGAATCTTGCCTGCTTGGTTCTCAGCAGTGCAGAAGTACTCGTTGTCGTGGATAATGCTGTTATAGGCGGAGGGGGAGAAGGGGTAGAGCTGGAGGGTGCCGTTGGCATGCACGTGGCGGATATGGGGCACGTCGTAAATGTCGTCTCCGGCGGCCAGGTACCAGCGCAGGACGGCATGGGGGGCGCCGCCCGCAGGGCAGGGCAGGGACACCCCCACCGAGCTGGAGAAGGTCACCCGCTGCAGGGAGGCGTTCACAAAGTACAGCCGCGTAGAGACAACATCCTCACTGTTGACTGTTGGATGAGAAAAAGGGAGACAGAGTCAGTCAGTTGGCAAAGTGTCAAACATAAAGGCAGCATTTACAAGTCAGATGGGGAGCATGTACACAATTATGGTGCATTGCTGAGGAATAACTGAAATGCTCATTGTGTCAGCAAGACTCTAAACTGATAAATTGTCCAGTGTAAATAAAGTATGTAATATTCATAACTATCTTTTCTGATTGTTTTATTATCACCTGAAAACAAGAATCATATTTTTGTAACCTTAGAATGATCTGTTGATATTTACATACAGTACATAGCTGGCCCTCCTCCATGGAGTCCACCATGTTCTACAGTAGCCCAGAATGGACAAACCAAACATTGGCTCTAGATGGGGTCATTTGTGTTTGCACGTCAGCCGCCGTAGTTCTCTCACACACTTTACACACCAGAGAAATTTCAGTTCTGCAACCGCTAAATTCTACACACTGGATCTTCGAATAAAATGGAACATTGAATAAAATGTCATAGTGAAAAAAAATGTTTTCCAGTATAAAAACAATTTAACAACCTTTTAACACTTAAAGTGCCAAAACATACAACCACCAAGGATATAACAACAAAAGTACAAAGTGTTAACCCAGTCCATGCAAAAATGCTCTGATTATTTACTAAAAGAAGCGGCCAAAGTATTTCTCAACATTGTCAGATGTTTCTGTCTCTATTCTTAACTAAAGTGAAACCAAAACATCTCGATCACCCCCGGTGGCTGGCTGCAGTACAGGTCATAAAAATCCCGCCCCCTTCATATTTGCAGATGGGACATTGGACATTGGCCAAACTAAAAAACTCCAAGTACATGTTAAATTTTTCTTAAAGATGTTTTTTTTTGTCATTTTAAGTAGCTCTTATCACAGTGATGTATGTTCAAATGTTTGTTTTTCTTTTAAGTTTTGTTTTAATTAGTCATTTGATGCCATATAAAGGGGGGTTTGACATCTTGATACAGCTGTATGTGCCAACTGTGCAGACACCAGCTCCAAATTACATCATCAGAAATATTAAAGCTACGTTTTTTTTTTTACAGTGAGGGGAAGTCTTCCTACTTTATACACAGTAACTGTGATGAACTGACTCAATACTGAGATAATAAGTTACCGATTTGCCAAGCACCCGGTTGCCAAAAAGTTTTAGCCATGGGAAAATATATTTAAACAGCAAATTAAAAAAAAACAACAACATGGATTCATAATCAAAATGAATATTTTTTAACTTATTTTTTCAAAAATGCTTTCACAACTGTGTACGTCTAATTTGCCAAATGAACTATTTTCCTTATTTTCCATATTCCATATTTGTCCTTAACCTGTACTGTTATTTTTCCAATGAGCCAATTAACTGGTTACTTTGAGATATTGAGAAAATCAAATAGGATATTTTTGACAAAAAAACTCAATATATTGCGAAAATGTTGTGCGGTGCTATAACAAAATTTTTACACAATGAGATTTTTGACAAATAATCATTATTAATGTAGATATAATAAGAAATCAGATAAAGGCAAATATTACAACAGCTATAACAGTCTGGTAAATCACGAAGATTACATCACCTTACAATAATGAAGCATGGAAAACTAGGAAAAAAAACACTTAGAATATTATGATATCCAAAATCTTTATCTTTATCTTAAATCTTCATATTTAAAGGTAAGCAACACTCACTTTGCAATATGACTGAAAATACTTCCTGATCTAACACACTTACACAGACACCCTTATAAAGTATACAAGCTGAATCCACAGGCTTTCAGGTCACCTCAACACAAATAACTTTCTCCCTGTGTGCCAAACTGCAGCCATCCATCTCATCCCATATGCATTATCCTAATATCTCTAATCTAATATATGTGTCCAGAGAGCCCTTTAGAAATCTGCCTCTCAATAGAAGGGAAAAATGGGTCACATAATTTGACTCTGCCACCACCCTCATCTTTTTTGTTGATATCCTCTGTCATTCAGGAAAACAAAGTATTCACACAGGCGTGATAGCAAAATGCTGCACTTCTGAGCACAAGTCTGACAGATCCACTGTTCTCTATCTCTAGCTGAACAAGCCCGAGGAGCTGGATACCACAGATGTTTGCTGTAAAACAATGCTGTTGTGGCACAGATGAAGAGCTACAGCCAGATAAGCTGTCCTAGGGGAGATAGACCATCATATATCCTCTCTCTCAAATACCCTCCTCCAGTTTAGAGTGGGGTAGTGAGGTGTCTCTTAAGATCTGTGTGTTTCTGTGTTTGTGTGGTTGCTGTGACTGGGAGGGTGGGGGTGTAAAGAAGTGCTGAGCTCAGCTTGGCTAGAGGCCAGGGAAAGACGCTGTGCCCCAAGCCAGAGAAGTTTCTTCTCAGACAATGATACTTAATTAATCCCTTTTCCTGGATTGTGTCAACAATGCCTGGATTAGCCATATCTCTTTAATTCTCACTGTGCTGGGAGAAAATAGGGTGTCGGCTAAGATACATCAATGGAGACATAAAGACACTATCTGGTGTCATTTAGGCTCCAATTTCTACAGATCCTCTATATTAATGGATAATCATTAGTAGCTAGCTACAAAATGAGAGGCAGGAGCCCACTGGCTGCCTTTTTTAAGCACTTAATACATGGCAAGATGAATGAGTGGTTGATACAAAAGACCATTTTCATATCTGTTCTGTCCAGTATAAATAGTAACATGCAGTGACATAATGACATTAATAACATGGCATGAATGGGATGAATCACATGAGAAAAGGCTCAAAAGTAAAATGGAGGGATTAGGGATAAAACCCAACATGACATAAGGTGATTTTCACTCTGTCCTCCATTGTCTGTTGTCTGACACTTTATGCATCTGTCTGCCAAACCTATCTTATCTAGCTGAGTTACTCGTCTTTTTTTCTTTGTGTTTCACAATCTGCCATCATTCTTTCACCCCCTACCTCTCCAAGACACTTTCTTTCCCGTCTTTTCCTGCCACACTAGAGACAGTCAATGTTGTGTGATTGGAATTTGTATGCCAGACGCAGAGAGTTAAACCCACATAATCTCCTTTCACATTTAACACACAGTCTATCCACTCTGTAATCGCACTGCTGTGGGAGGCTGGTGTCGGACTTCCCTGGTTCTCATGTGGGAGTGCAGCGGAAGGCAGGATCGGGAAGCTAGGCAGGAGCGCAATATTGTAGACAGGACATGGGTGGCTGGTCTGGGGGAAAGGTGCTGAGGTGCAAAGGTGTTTGGATGCAACCCAATGAGTATGTGTGTGCGTCTGTGTGCAGTAGGTCAAAGGGATAGAGAGGTTAATGTTAAATGACTGCCTCAGTTCTTGATGTCAAACTCAGCCAACAGCAGAGGCCAAGGTGTGCGAGAAAGAGATGTGATCACTGCTTAAGGCAGGGCAGAGATGCTGAGAAGGTAGAGAGCCATTGTTCTCCTGCCTACCAGCTAAAACTGGAGCAGATCCTCTGCGTTAAAAAATCGGAATTCAGGTCAAGTTCAATCCATACCGCTCGAATCCATGTCAATCATTCTCACAGGCTGCTAGGCTGACTGATCTGCACTTTCAGCACCACGGAGAGCACCACAATGTACTGCATACTCCATACGGAGCAAATAGGAAGGACGTTCTTAGATGATACTAGTGACAGTGACTTGCTTCCCTCTGATGATAAATACTATATTTAAAAGCACAATGTTTTCATGACAAAAACAACCTATTCTTGCTGTAAAAGCCCCCATGAAAGACAAAGTATCACTTTATGAGAATTTGTGCTTAGAATATTCTCATTCTGTCAAATCATAAAATAAAGTCATCCTTCAGACTAGTGGTTCCCAATCATTTTTGTCTAATGCACCCCCAAAAGCCTTACCAAACTATAGGTGGGATGGCCTTCACAAAATTGTCTGACAGTATTTCAGAGAAAACCATGATTGTGAGAGGTCAGTGGCTACACGTGATCCTGAAATTGTCTCTTTTTTTCTCTTTCTCTTTTAAGTTGATTTGGTGAACTTTTCATTCATTCATACAACTACCACTTTAATGGCAGCAGCTTTATCCATTACTTTTAGCGATATGTTTTG
Organism: Plectropomus leopardus; assembly: GCF_008729295.1. NCBI lineage: Eukaryota > Metazoa > Chordata > Actinopteri > Perciformes > Serranidae > Plectropomus > Plectropomus leopardus. The sequence goes on along the minus strand of NC_056467.1, from coordinate 18,490,135 downwards.
ACTATCATGCTCAATTACAAACTATTTTCATGCAAAACCTGGCACGGAGGCATGCAATCAACTTGTAGCTCGGTGGTTACTGGTTAAAGGTCAGCATCAGATCAGATGCGGCTACATCTTAAATGTATTTATTTTATGAAATCATAATCAGCATCTTCTGTTCATATGTGTCTGAGTGACTCCACAGTCTTTCCATGTGCTCCCTGGTAACTGAAAACATATCCTAAAGGGTAAAAGTAGGATGGGTGTCAGTGCTTTGTTAAGTTTCCCAAGGTTTTGGCACTTACCCCATTAAAAAGATTGTTTTACCTGAATCATTCCTAAAGGTCTGATGTGGAAAAACTGTCCAGTAATACAAAGATTAGAGGGAATTCTAATTAAATAAATAAATTAAAGAAATTGACTTTTCTCCATTCTTAGCCTGTTAATCATCTCCCTGCTCTTGTGCTGAGTCCCGATCCCCAGGTTGGGAACCACTGCTTATATCCAAGATGCTCTAAAACTTGATAATCTGTTCAAAATAAACAAACCTTAAATCATCATGTGATAATTAGCAAAAATGGCCTCAAACCAAGTTAAAACAGCTTTAGATGCAACAACTCAAACTCAGAGGGAAAACCTCTAAAAGGCAACGGCTTATGATGCAGTGGCTAATCGCTTTGTCCTATGGTATGAATTCAGGTCACCGAGTTCACAAACACACGCTCATGCATACAAAGACACATGTGTACAACCACACAGAAGCCAGCCCTGGTGTACCCTGCACGGATCACAGCCTCCAGCGAAAAAGACAACGCTAACCACGTGTCTTATCGCAGTAACGGTCTCGAGTTTGATGTCAAAACATTAAAACTGAATGAGGAACGATGAGAGTGAGAAAAAATAGTTAAGAAGGGTCTGCCTAAATAATCCATGTTTTTTCACTTGGCAGAAGGGTGTTCCAGGCTGCAGCTGTTGATCATGTGGGACATGATGCAGACTTTGGAAAGTTTTTTGTCTTCCCTGGAGCCTCTTTGACCTCTTTGGGATATCTGACAGTTGAGGTTTGCAAATGGGACAACAATCATAGGCATTATTTTCAAAATGCGGTATGCCGCATCAGTTAGCTTGATTAAGGACATAAACAAATTATCCAGCCCAGAATCCTCCATAAAATTGGAGTAACATGTATAGATGACCACAGGGAAACTAAAGAAAATGTTCTCAGTAACTATCATAATAAGCTGTAAACATCTCATGCAAACAACATGAAGCACAATAACCCAGTTTTTCCTCTTTATCTGGGCAACATGTAACCTCAGATGGTTATCAGAGTCCTTTGGTAGCCCCAGGCTCCCTCTCCGTCCCTTCCCAAGCAGAGAAAGATAGAGCAAAGGAGCAGCACTCATCCGATCATAAACTGCATTTTGATTTTCTTCTTCAAGCCTGGATGCCTTGATTACAATAAAGACTGCATGTTTGGGGTGAAACCCCCAGAAACATTCGTCCTGTCAGCTGAACCCCTCAAAATCCTTTTCTATATTTGTTCCTTTTTTCTCCTGTTTTTTTTAACCTTCCCTTTTTTGTTTTTGCACGTGTTTCCTTTTGACTCAACTCTCTCTCTCTGCTGTACACTCAAATAAATTTGCACCTTTTTTCTCCTGTTTTTGCAGTGGATATGAAAATGGAGTATGAATATGTATGCTGGAGAAGCAAGGATATTGCCTATGGTGAACCGCTATGCATAATGCAGCTTTTTCTGTCTCATCTACATTCATTCAGACACACACACACACACACACACACAGATTCATACCATCACGTGCATAGAAAAACAGGGCTATAAATCCCTTTCCTTCTCCCTCCTGCTCTCACTCTCTCTCCTTCAAACACACACACATACAAAGTCACATAAATACATCTCAGATTGCATATATATGTTCATAATGGCAAGTAGATTTTCTATGTGGTGAACCATGTAGCACTACAGATAACAGCACGCAAAACACATTCAGGCCAAATAACAGCTGAAGCATTGAAGTCGGTGGCAATACAGTCTTTGCAGTGATGCTACAGAAAAATGGCAGAACATAAAAGGCAAAAGATATGATCATATTTGATAGTGGGGTGCTGCTCATTTACTACACAACGACTCCAGATTGAGATATGCATTAGGGTTGCATAATGTGTCTCTCTGCTTTTGTGTGCAGTCAGAAAGGAAACCATTTCTAACATGGTGTCATTTCACTGGGAGAAACACTGTAGTCAAGAAAGAAAAACTACATTGCATGATATTAGGGATGTGGATACACACACACACACACACACACACACACACACACACACAAATACTGTATGTGTGTGTGCATTGCTAAGAGGGGGGTGGGGGTGGTAAACAACCCCTATACACAGTTTATGCAGTGTCAGTAAAATATTAGGCAGCCATTTCAGCATTTGGAAATTCACATCACCCACTTCAAAAGGATGATTTCCGTTGTTGAAGTGAGTGTCAGATTTGTAGAGATGTGTTTTTTTCTCCTATTCTCCCTCAGAGACAGGGCCATAAATTGTTTGATGGTAAGCAGAACAGGAGGGGGAGAGAGAGAGAGAGAGAGAGAGAGAGAGAGAGAGAGAGAGAGAGAAAGAAAGGCAGAATCGATTGTGGGATGCTAAAGTGAGATTGTTGGATATTCTTTTGTCATTCAGGACAAGACCATCAGTCTTTCTCCGTGCGTAATGGAGAGGCCACCGGGCAACCGGACACTACTCTTGTGCGTCAAACCTGTTGAGTGAGCGGTCCAAATCCACTTTTGAGAGACAGCTTAGTGCAATAACGATGTTGTTGCTATGGGCTATAGGATCTACAGCTGTGTGATGATAAACAGACATTTGGGGACGTTTGGATTGTTTTTTTTTTCAGAGTGGTGCGTGACAACTGAATAAGCTAAAAGCGAGATTATCCCTCTTATCGAGTCCTTTCGTGCACTATTGTGCGCTCGTGAACTCTAATTTTCCTTAAGCGAAAGAAAATAAACGTTAGAATGTCCGTGTTTTGACAAAAGTGTTTTAATGCGCCTTCAAGACAAATCCACAACTGAAATGATCATCTCACACCAACTGGCAGACGCTCAAGACAAACAAAATGTTCAGACTGAATATGAGACCGAGTGACGTGTTGAGATGAACGTGTTTGTGCTGCGCGGGTCAACTGCCAAACGCAGCGCCAAACACTTGACAATGAAAACAGGCTTTGCTTGCCAGAGCACAACGAGGGGGGCGAGTTAACCTGAGAGTGACATGTAGCTATTATACTGTGGAGCTGTGTCTCTCCAAGAAAACTGAAAGGTGGTGCAGGCACAGCGGGACTCAGAGCCGGAGAACTACGACGTAAAGTGGGGCCCTTTTCCATGCTTTGATCTCAAGTGACTGTTTGGAAACTATCATGCGTTATTGGACACCTGGCTGAGGATAAATTGCGGGTGAATTCAAATAAATAATCTAAGCTCTGTATGACTGTGTTAACTTAATACAAACACATCTTTATATAGAGTTGATGTTTGCACGATTCTGATGTAGAATTATGCAAAGCCACGTCATTTAAGCGGAAAAACAACAAAACTCCCACGCAGATACCTTCCGTCATCCAAGTAATACACATCCGTTTGTACAAACCACTTTTTCTTTCCCTCAAAATAGTGATTCCTGAACTGTGTCACACATAAAAACCTCCCAGTCTCCAAATCTAAAGTAATTCACCCGAACTTTACGTTCAAAGACGGAGACAGATTAAAAGGGAGAAGGGGAAAAAAACTCCGAAGTTGTCACACTTCTTCTATCAGTCTCTAAAGCCTCAGTTGTCCAAGTCAGATGCAACATCTCTGAGTGCATCGTGCGGGTGTAGCCGAGTAGCCACCTAAGTCTGACTCATACCGCAATTACTGGGCTCCCCCTCCAAGCACTTCTCTTCGACTCAGTGTCTATTTTGAGTCCAAATATACACACAGCCCGTCGTCTGCAACGCCGATCAGCGGCTAAGGCCGGTCTCAAGAACGCACAGGAGTGCCTTGTGAATGAAGGAGAAAATACAGGTGATCTTACAGCATGTCAGATGCCCAAACTGCCCTCACTTTACACATGAAGTGTTAAAATGTTGAAATTATCGGGACATTTTGTGTGTGAAGTCAAGTCACAAAAAAATCTGATATTAAATGTCATAAGTGGCAACATTTCATCACAAGACACACACACGTGTGTAAATAAATGAGAGGAAGAAAAGGGAGAAACACGATGTTTACGCCATTTACGTCAAATCCACAGATAAAAATTAAATGTATAAAAAAACATAGGAGCCAACGTTCTTTTGCATCTTTGCACGAACATTATAACACAGTAGGCCTAAAAGCTGAGTTTAATGTGGAGTGTGCGTTGCAGGAGGCCTGTCGACCGAAACTGGATAAAACCGGAATCACATTAATTGATGAAATAATTATAGCAAGAGCTCTCACTGCATCTCGATCACTCCATTTCATTTTTTTCCTTGAAATCTTTACAGTCACTGTTTGACTCTATCCAAAATCCACACAAACGCAATTGTGTTTTTTTCTGATTAATTTTGAAATGTATTAATTGCAGTAATTATTTAAGCCCCTTTCCGATTTCTCAGGCCCTCTTCTGGCCTATCAGGCCTGAGAGTTTGTCTCAATTTTATTTCCATAAATTGACAACTAACCTCCCAAACATGACAAAGAAGAATGAGTGTATCCTCCCCCCTCCTCTCTCTCTGTCTATCCATCTATCCATCCCTCTCCCCCTCCTCTCCGCACTCATGGGTGCAGGTGTGCTGATATGCAGCCAAAGCAAAGAAATAAACGGTCAGTAATAACCTAATGAATGTCGAATTAATGAGAGAGAAATAAAACATAAAAAAAGACTAAAATCTTTTAAACTATGTTGTGGTGTGTTGTCAAATATATTTCCACACTAGTGTATAAAAATAAGCAGAGACTTGTGTGCCATTCTAGGAGGCGCGGCCGAGCCAGGAAAATACGCAGTACTAATGCATATGCATGTATGATAATAGATCTACCTTTCCTCTCTTAAAATAAAGTTTATTAAAAATCGCAAATTTCTGACATACACGGCGGCCACCGGAGACAATAAATCACGGTCGACTCGCAAAATGAGCGGAACATGGCGTTGAAAAACAACGGAAAATGGAAGTTTGTTTTCCACTGCGTTATCTACATCTCTCCCATCTCAAGCACTCTTTCCGCTCCAGTGGCTGTTTGTAGCCCCCAACCCTCCTCCCCTCACCACACACTCTCTCTCTCTCTCTCTCTCTCTCTCTCTCTCTCTCTCTCTCACTCACATACACACGCACACAGGCACATACACACACAGAACATCTCGTTCAGTCACGGGACAGGGCGATGTACAGTGTGTATAATCGAAATAGACCCTATAATCCAATTACATACAACAAAAACAGCACAGAAGTCCTCGCCGCAGCTGCAGCCTGACAGAGGGCACTGCCAAGGCCAATGATGGAGACCAGCACCATGAAACACGCGTACTGCCCACATTTATTAATACATGCTTAAGGTTATTTCAAATTTCCTTGACTAATAATGTTTATGATCTGCAATTTTCAGTTACACACACGTGCGTAAAGGAAACGCATGAAATAAAATGAAAAATAAAAGCTTATTTTTCCCATTTTGTGGTTGTTACGAAGTGATAGAAATTTGTATATCACAAAAAAACAGATCATTTTACATTTAAAAGCAAACTGAATCATTCTCTTCCATCTGCAGCATTTAGAGCGAAGCCAATCAGTAGAATCTGGTGCCACAGAAAATGGTGGATGAATAATTAGACCAGGGATGATAACAACTGAGTGTGTGCGCACACACACATGCACATACAGAGAGACACTCCTTCATTTTATCAAAGGAAACAAACTGTAATATATGGCCTCGTCTTTTAAATATCCAACTGGGGCACATTATCTACAAATTAAAGGCCAGCGCTCAATACCCCCAGCATCAGTTCACACGTCTCTCATAAAACGTATTGACCCTTGTTGCCACACAAACATGCACACTCAAGCTGGTGTTAATGCTCTATTTTAGTACTCCTTCCAAAAAAATAGCTGATAAAAAGGATGCTTTAACCCCCTAGGGTACCCCTTCTTCTCCCTCCCTCCTCACGCGCACGCAAACACAACACACACACATACACTGGCATCCTTTTTGTGTTGGAACGGGGCAGAAAAAGTCAGCAAATACATTAAACTCCTCTGCCCACTTGAACTTTTGCGAGTAAACAGCCTACAGCTGTGGCCAGCATCAGCGCTCGAGGTCGCCCGTCTGCCCGTGCGCGCGCCTGCAGATCCTTATCAGCCTCTCCTATTCAACAGCCTCCATATTCACGACACCTCCACATATTCATCATGCAAAATGCAAATGCAGTTGTCTTTTCCATCTTGGCGGACGTAGTGTGCACTACTGAGATCTAGGAGGGTTTTTTCACTGTTTACCCAAATTAAGTGCATATTGATTTTACGCTCATAAGACGGTTTTGATCGTTTTTAATCGTGTTATCAGCTGATCATTATGAGACACTGGGAACGCAAGAGAGACCCGAACACTCGTTGAGGAAGAAAATGAACGCAGATCCGGAAAACATCCTTTCAAAACATTACGAAAAAGTTGCCAGTCTTCCTCCAGAGGTGATGAGAGTTTGATTTGACATCTCTGACCCTCCTTTGTCAATGCAATCAATTCACTCCAACAGCATTCATCAACCCGATAAGCCAATAAACATGCACAACCAACTTCAACATTGCTCTGTGGAGGCAACAGCATGCAGATATGCAACACTTGAAGAGACACATTGCCAACCTACCTTCTTGCAAAGAATACAGCAGAAGTAAAGTTACAAGCCACATGCCATTAAAAGCAGTTATATTTCACAGGAATGTTGTGCAGTCCCCCCAAGAAGATTGCACGGCGCAGCGGTCGGCCAGGCGAGGCTCCGTGCTGGACTGGTTCTGCTAGTGCTCCCCGGCGGTCTCTCCAGCCCTGATCCCAAACTCTCCAGCGCCGAGAAACGAGCCGCGGAGAAAGTACCGCCTCTGCTCCCTGTTCTCTCCTCCCCTTACCGGGACAGGCTGCTGTCGCCCCACCCCCGGTATCCTAATGATGCGCCGTGATGGAGAGGTGAGCTGTACCACTGTCTCACGCGCACTCGACAGATGCTTTTATCCGGCAGCTTGATAGAGCTCCAACAACAAAATTTAAAAATAACCTGTCACACAAGTCATTTTAATTGTGTTTCATAGTGAGGAAGTTAGAAACAAAACAGCCGTTGGGGGAAGATGTCTGCGCGTATTTCCCATGCAAATCGACTCGAGAATTTCCATAAATTAGTTGTCATTGCCTTGGCAGTGGTGCGCACAGAGTGAAAGTAAACACAACATAATGTGCCATAGTAAAGTTAAAACACATGGGCACTTAGAAGTCCCAAGTCCAGGTGAGGAGGAGAGGGAGCGCAGAGAAGCTGCAGCCTCCGTTTCATTCAGGGGAAAGTGGGAATGTGCTCGGCGCTGCGCACCTGCGCGTCACTACCAAGGCTCGTGGCGCTCTTCATTACAGACTGAATATGTTTTGATATTAAAAGGCAACGCGAGAGGGGATTAACTATCACCAGCCTAATTAAGTGTGTATACTGTGATGGATATAGTCAATAAAATCGTTAAATTCGATGAATGATTTTCGCCCTTTGACACTCACTCACTCACTCACTCACTCACTCACTCACTCACTCACTCACACACTCACACACACACACACACACACACACACACACACACACACACACACACACACACACACACACACACACACACACCAGATGTGCGAACTTGAGTCACATGACTCGGACTCGAGTGACAAAATTAATGACTTTAGACTTGACAAAATCCAAAAAGACTGACACATCAACAAGGATATCCACACAAATGACTAATAACTTTACTGGACCTGAGCCGTTTGACTTGAAAATACATGATAATTTTACCAAAGTCCAAAAATTTAAAAAGTATGCCAAGGTCAACATTTCATCTTGAAAGGCAATGTTTAGGACTTTGGACTGTCAGTCTTGACTTGGGACTTGACTTGCAACTTCAGTGTTAAGACTTGAGACTTACCGGTGACTTACATAACAATGACTTGTTTCCTGCTCACACAGAATGACCCCAAAAGAACATGACCACAGATGCATTAATCATGAGTCATGCAGGAGTCTGCACTTTCATCTATCTAAACCACTGTTTTTTTCAAAAATATAAGTACAAATATTTTTATAAACATAAGGCCTTACAAACAGTAACAGAATCTGTGAAGAATACTACTTTAAACCAGAGTGAGGAAGGATTTTTTTTTCCAGACAACCTGCAAATTTGGTGGTCACAGAAGCCTTTTTTTGTAACTTAGCACCTGAACAAGGCACTATCTAAACATCTGACTTCAACTTCTGACTACTTAACCCTATAAGGTGTGCAACATAATCTGGATCAATACATCTTATCATCAATGACCCCAGTGAGAGTGGATGTCCCACCTGATGCAGTGTCAGTACTGCATTGACTGATCTACTGACTTTTCTAAGGAATGATTTCCTTCCCAAACAAGTTTTAAGCTGTCATATTTCACATTAAATCAATTATTAGAGAAAAACAATCACAACATTGCCTCAGCACTGCACAGCTTTAAAGCTGTCCCATTCAGTTCTCTCCTCTTTACTGTCATTCAGTCCAAATACCATATCCAAATACCAAAGCACAGCTGATCATTCATCCATTTACGACTCAGCCACAGAAACCCAACTTATTGTCCACTCAGTCACACTACTAATCTGACATCAAACACTGTCTACTTGACATAACCTCCACCATCTCTCTCTCTCTCTCTCTCGCTTTCTCTCTCTCTCTCATATAATGTGGCGTTTTAAGTGTCAGAACTAAAAGTAGTCCTGGTTTGTAGAATGGAGCTGAGGCAAGCTGTGGCCTCTCTCACTCCCACTGAAGAGCCGCTGTAGTGTGGCAGGCAAGGCAGCACACTCTGCCTCCACTCTCTTATTATGTAACAGGTGGAAACACACACACCCACGTACCCTCCATGTCTCTCTCTCTCTTTCAAACAGACCCATGGACGTGCACGCACAAACTCCACAGGACGACAGGGACACATGAAGTGTGCCCAGAAGCATTTCCATGACACATCCTGTACATCCAGATGTGTACGCTGAAGTTATTTTTATAGATTTTCAGCTTTATGTACCATCCTCAGCCACTAACTAAGGGCCAGGTGTAAAAGTAGCCTGTATGGCGAGTAAAACTCTTGTTTTGAAACGCCCAGGGAATACTATCTGCCTCAGCATCAGGTATTTCTCCTTTCCTAAACTGGCCATATAACAGCACCCAACTCCTTGCCACTCAAACCAAGCTCCTCATACACAGAGTCGTCACCCTGCAGCCCTACAACACATGAAGGACTCCGTCAGGACTTCAAAAGGCAGTGTGGCAAGCTGGTTAAGGGGCTGATGTGAGTCTTCCTGACAGCCCCAAGCAGGTTGTACTGTATGTCAGCCAGTGATCATCATGGGGGCTGACAGGCTGAGCTGGGCCAGCAAGGCCGGAGAAAAGGCAAGTAGCTCCCAGACAGCGCGAGTGACTGTCACTGAGGACAGGACCCAGGACAGGCTGCCACCACACCACACCATGTGACTCATCTCGATCACTCGCCTCGTCACTCTGCTGCTCCGTCGTTGCCTGGAGATAAGGGAAGGAGGTAGGAAATGAGGGAGTTTCGTTGACTGAGGAAGAAAACGGGTGAGCCGGACAGCAGGGAAACACACAGCAGAGGGAGAGGTGAGGGGAAAAAGAGATAGTGATGAAGAGAGTGATGAGGCGGGTGAGTTAATGTGGATGTTAATGTTAATGCTCAGACAATCAAAGCTCCCCCTCAGGGCCCTGACTACATGCTAGGATCATATTAGCGCTAATGTATCCAGTATTAATGCACAGCCCTGCAGCTCAATGAAACCTCAGCAAGGTCAGAATTGGGAGAGGAAGAGGGCACATGGTATGACTGCTTAGCTCTGTGCAAGGTCACGGGGATTGGAATGAGAATGAGGACAGAGCTGCAGGAAAAGGGGTCACGGTGGTCAGAGGAGCTTGAAGAGGCACATCGCTCGATGATGGGTCAAATAAAAGAGTTATGTTCCTTTAAATCCGCATCATGGCAGCAAAAACGGACTTAAAAAAAACACAGCAGTTTGTGTGAAGTGTCACTCCTAAACACGGTCAAAGCCAAGCAGCATGCTGCAGAACTCCTTCACCTCAGTGGGGCCGCCTAGCTAGCTCTGCATGCCGCTGTGTATGAACGAGCCCCTGCATTAGGCTAATATGAATCACACACCACCGTGCCGCAGTACATTAGCAGGAAGGTGCCGACCAATGGAGTGTGTTTGCCTTTAAACCAAGCATGCGTGATTGTTGTGGCAGATGTGTGAGAGTGTATCAGCACATCAGAGGATGTGTGCGTGTGTGAGCATGTGTCTACATGGCGGCAAAGCGCAGGACATATATTCCTGGCTGCTCTTCTACCCTACAGTGGGGCGTGCGTGCACATGGATTTGGGCGTGCGGGTTGTGCTCCAGTGTGTACGTACTTGCGTATGTGTTTTTGCATGAGAGTAGGTGCATGTGCACACGAGACATCAAGGGGTGTTAATTTATTCAAATGAGCTGGGGAGGATAACGAGAGGATGGGGTGAGGGGCGGAGGTGGTGCGTGTAGGGGGGCACCCTCTTCAGCTGGAGGTTCATCTCTCCATTTCTCTCTTTTTTCCTCTCCACTTGTTTTTTCACATTTGCAAATGAGAATATTTGCATGGCTGAGAAGGAGGGAGGCGAGGGAGATGGGGGAGAAAGACGAAAGTGAAAAAGAGGAAAGAAATGGGGATGTGGAAACAGTGCGATTCTGAGGCAGACGGAACGCCCGCAGACAAAAACAGACCATGCCAGGGCGATACCACCACTTCCAAGATGGCTGCCGCTGGAGGCGTCCTCTTTGGGACCAACCCAGAGACCCGATGCTGTCGCTCTGTAGTGGGTGACACACAAACACACTTTCTGATTTTCGTCTGTGTTCCTCAAGCATAACGAGGAGAATGAAATTTGAACAGCTCAGTAAAGGATTAACATCTATCATCTGAATTTGAATATATTAAAGACAGAGTCAGACGAATGTGGTTGAGGCTTGTACGGAGATATTGATCAGAGATATCTAGTGACACCCAGTGGTCACAATTAAAGATGTTATCATTAAAAGATCATACACTGCTGAGTTCTTTGCATAACGTGATTATTGCTAGTTTAACTGATTAATGACTCCAATTCAAGACGTTGGTCCATAGATCAATAATACCAAAAATCCGACCTGTTGATCAATTCTTTCTCTTTTCCAAGAAACTGGTTCTCCAAAGAGTTTGAAACACTTCAGTTTGATTTTTGTAATATTATACATTTTGATTTGATATGCAAACAAAAAAAACAGTCATGTTTTGTCAAATAACTACCAACTAATGGAAACACAGAAAAGCTGCGGCCAGATGGGAGTATACCAGGAGTACTGGTTGTTTTCTAGATAAATATTAAAGCCAATATGCGTAGCCTGCACAAATACACAATGCACAGAGTGCAGCAGGTAGAAATTGGGGATTCATTGGGGACCCAATTGTAAATTTTTGCCCCAGGATTTTCTAACAGGATAATCCAGCCACGGTTATTTGCTGTTGCATAAACATGTTTTAACTAGATTAGTGCCAAACTCCAGTTATTACAGGAATTGGGTTATTGTCAACCAAACAAACAGACCTCTTTACGCAACAAACTTCACGTACTACAGCTTTGACAGGTGTCAATACACACATCAGAAACCCAACAACAGAGTGGTTCACTGAAAATTAGAAATACTGTGCATGTAAACTGCCATAAATCAAACTGTAGGAACCTCCAGGGCATTTAGAAGAGCAACATGTATAAATAAGGGATAAACAAACAGACATAAACTAATGTGTACAGTAAAATCTTTAAAGTTCTGGTCTGTTACATCACATCAAGTCAACAATAAACCGACGCATAAGAGAGAAAGAGAGAGAGAGAGAGAGAGAGAGAGAGAGAGAGAGAGAGAGAGAGAGTTGGCAGGTGTGAGAGGACGTTAGCTGAAGGCAGACTTTCCATCTTGACCCTCTGTGCTTTGATCTTATCACTTTCCCACGCTTTAACACTCCTGTACCTTTTACTGCTTACCCTGTTCCACACACACAAACACACAGGCTTGCACACACAGAAAACACACTCACAAAAACAGCAACAAAATAAGTGGACATAAACGTAGAAATGTGGCTTCTGCACAGCAAAGAAAACGCTCTAAAGCTTCTACTCTTCATTTTCCACAACCACAAAAATATCAAACTGAACACTTGAAAGATGCATAACCATTTATATTTTAGAAACTGTGTAATTTGATGGTCTGGTGACTATGACAACTGATTCATTAAACCATGCATTGATGAAGGCCAGCTCAAAAGGGACTACACTGACAATAATTTGAAGGACAGTCCTGGTTTATATCTTTCTTATTCTTTACAAATCCAATGAAAAGACCAAAACCAACAAGAAATGATTCCAATAACAAGTACAGCCAAAGATTATTAAAAAAAAAATACATAACACAAGCCACAATGTTAAACTTGACCCGTTCCTGCATTACTGCAAACATTAACACTGCATTATTTAAAGTAGATGCCTTGTACAAGTCAAATCAATTCAGGCGAGTCCTCAGTTGAAGACAGTCCACAACAAATTCTTGATTTTGTAGTGTTAACAGGCATGTCCAAGTCTGGCAGACCAACTTTAAATAGCCCTCAGCTTGACTTTCAAAATATACTATGGCTCTCCACACTGTATCGGTTAATCAAGCATGATCACTTTGCATTTTTTTCCCTTCACCTCCCAATGGCAGGATTATAATACAGCTTGAAGACATGCACCAAGTAAGAATGATTATGTTTCCATAAACAAACCGTAAAAAAAAAAGCAAACGGAATAGGTAACAGCAGACATTTCCTATGTCCCAGATATGGCCACAGCAAAGAAACATAAAGTGGACCGTGAAGACTGCTGTTTTCAGGAGCAGTGGAAAGTTGAATACATTGTCACTAAACAATGAAACAGTTGTGTTTGCCAAATTTGTTTGTGATTTTTTTTTTTTTAATTTAATTACTTATTTGATGCGAGAAGCAGCTGGCCCCCAGTTAAATTCACATATTCTGGTCCCCATTCAAAAAAGCCTTCTTGATTTTAAGTTGTGTAAGAAAACTTTACTTCTATGAAAAAAAAAATCAATACATTTGTTATTTTGAAAGTTTAGATTATAATTCAAGATAAAACTTGAAACAAAAATCTCACAGGATAAGGGCAGGGTAAAGACACAAGCTATATTCACAGAGCCTTCACTCTGCTAAACATCCATGTTCTGCATTAGAAAAGTGTTCAGTTAAAACAACCAAAGAGCTTATAGAACAATGGCTAAGTATCAGGGAGAAGAAAACACTAAATTGATTGAAAAATAAGCTTATTAAGTATGATTGTTGAAAATAAAATTTTAAAATGCATAATTCAGACAGAGAGTTGTGTAAGAGGTTCCTTAAAAATATTAGGAAAAATCATGTCTGTTGTAATATTCGCAGGACATAATCTGCTCAAAGTTCATCCAAATCACTCGTTTTACACAAACGTCCTGCCTTTATGGGAACTGGTATTTGGGTTATTTTTCAGTTTATCAGCTGTTCTTTACTGTTATTGTTATGCATTGAATATAATATGAAATGGCCATAAAACTTAGACAGGGGTCATGAGTTCACTCAATGATAGAAAAGGGCTCCCTTGAGGAAAAATGCCATGAAACACTGATTTAGGGCAGATGAAAAGCATCAAGAGAGCGACTGAAACTCAGATTTTCAATGCCATTAAATTCTTTTTAAAAGTTGTTCCAATAACAAAAATATAAAAATACATATAATACATTTAATACAGTTAGGAATATCGCCATCCTTAAAACCTTTGGAAACCTTTGTTAAGGCTTCAGAGCAGAGATAAAAGATAAAGCCAAATAAGAAGTACAAATTACATTAATGCTCAATAAAGAACTGACTATACTCAGTTGAAGGACAGTGAGCAGCATTTTGTTCGCTGTAACACAGACTGAACTATGAGAGCAACATAAGATGACTAATAGAATTGCAGAGATCTTCACGACCCAAATTAAAGCTACATGAGTAATAAAACTTCAAAATGATTTCATTTGTGAAGGGACAAGACAATAAAAGCTTAACACACCCACACTGCATTAACTAGAAAAGCAGCAGTCACAAAGTTTGGAACAACCAACATGTATCTTCTTGTCATGATGTGTGTAGGTTTCTTTCAAAAAGTTCCATCCGTGCAAGGAAAACTCATTTCATCCAGCCTACACCTGTTTGTTTCCCTCAGTCTCAGCAGTCACTGAATCAGCAGCCATCCTAAATGCTTATGGGAACAGTAACTGATCAGTCCTCTCACACCTGTCCAGCACAGAGTCTGTTTGTCTCTGCTGCTGTGATGTTATCAGCTGGAGTGAACTGTGTGATAAATGGCTTCTCATGCTTACCTCAACTGAAGCCCTCATGGAAAGCAGCTGACCTGAGCCCTGAGGGGATACAACCGGTAAAACCGCCAGCTTCAGGGCTCGGCAATAGGCTGTTAACTTTTACAGCTCGGTCCTTCATTTTTTTTTCTCTCCACAAATTCAGGAGGCTGAGTGGAGAGAGAAAGGAGAGAGGGGGAGAGCGAGCAGGGGGTCCTTGGGACTCACCCAGCTGACAGCTCCTGTCTCTGCCTGTAACGACTTATTTATTCAGGGATAATTAATCAGGCGCAGTTTTCTGCCGGTATGATTAATGCGCTTTGTCATCTGTGCTGCAGCGATGAAAATACAGCTCATGATGCCACCGCTCGGCTTTAGCAGGCTCTGATGCAACCGCAAAACGGGACGTCCTGTTTAAAGTAGTGTTGAGCAGTGGATGTAATTTGATTTGAGCGCTTTCTGCAACCAAAAACAATGAACACAGCTGCGACTTCTACCTCTTTTTTTCGCAAAGAGTGACCACTGATCTGTACTGCCATCTGATATGTTTTCAGCAATTAACCATTTTTTATCTGTTTGGTGACACAGTTAAAATACAGCGTCCCTGTTTCTGTTTTATCAGTGATTTAATCTGCAACATCATTATTTCTCAGAGTATTGTATAATGTATAGTTCGTTATAACATAGTTATTCTTCAAAACTTTTTTAAAAAAATAAAAGCTATTTTTTCACCTACTTGTTCTTTTCCAAAGTATTTGGGATCGTTTGATTTCCCTCTCTTCAGTCAGCAGCTTTTACTTCCTCTCGGCCGGTCATCCATGGGTTGCGGCAGCTTACTTGTTCCTCAGGTCAGGCTGGTCTTATGACGCCACCTTGTGATCGTTTTGGTTACCACACGTCCAAGGAGACATTCACATCCGCTTTTCCCAGTTTTTGGCGGAGTATGTTTTTTTTTTTTCTTAAATAAAGCCTAAATAAAGTAGTACCATCTCAAATGCATGCTCGATTACTGAACGAACCCAGGGGCCCAAAATGTCAGGGCCCCCCCTGGCCTCCACATGCAAACTGTCATTCAACTGAACCAACAAGAGACTCAAAATAAACACAACGAAATTAAACAACTAAAACGAGGTGCATAACAGCTGCAATGAAACACAAAAAACACTGCAAGGGGACGCAACGCAACTGCAAAGAGACTCAAAACAAACGACAAAGACACAAAAATGACCCCAAAGACACACAGAATAACCACAGAGCTAAAACTACGGGGGGGGTCACAAAAAATGACCACAAAAGGGCCGAAACCATGTCAAAATGACATAAAACAACTACAAAGAGGCACAACTTTACCACAAAGAGGGACAACATGTCGAAACAATAAAGCCTATGTGTTGTTACTATAGAAATGGCGGTGAGGCCTTTTGCACTAATAATTCGACCATGCTCAAATGGTGTACATTTATGCTTTAACTACAATCTCTACATAACCTGCAGTACTACAGCTGAAGTGTATGTGGGAACCCGATCTGGACACGAGGCCTGAATTTAGGCCAGCAATGCAGAGCACTTTTATTTTCTTAGATTTGTTGTTTTTAATTTGGATAGCTAACTCTTACATTGTTTCAGCTCTGCAAAGAGGCAAGAAACTGCGTGCAAAAACATTATCTTAACCGAAACTGGGTGCGGTATTAAAGCAACTCAAACGTGGAAAAAGTCAACTCACAGGACGCGCACAACGCTTGGCAGAATTCAAAAGCAGGAACAAGAAGGCGGAGACACACATTCAAACTCTCATAGAGGTGGAGCACCTGAGAAGGGCGTTTCCTTTCCACGCAGGAGCGCTTGTTTTGTCATTCTTCTGCCAGATGATCACGTGGTTCTTTGGCATAGCTCTCTCTCGCTTGTTGAATTTGTTATTGTACATTCAACGTGTTTATACGGTTATTTTATATCATATATTCTGGTACTTTTTAAATAAATAATAATATCTTATATTACATATATTCTTTTTGTGCTTTATGTTGTTATTTGTGTATCTCTAAATAATTTGGCACCTGACTGGAGATGCAACTGTGATTGTGTTTCAGAAAAAAAAAAAAATGAGAAAAAGAAGTTCTCTTGAAGCTTAACTATGACAAGAATAAATTGTCCCCCTCAATAAAATCATGAAAGTAGCAGAGGACTTTTATTTTTGACACAATTAAAGCCATTTACAACATAAACGGATGCAGAGAAGCTCATATTAGTCCATAAAATTAAGTAGGAAATTAAGTGCTTGATGTTCAAAATGATCTGCCCAAGGACCCCCGAACTCCCCACTCTGCATATGTGCCCTAGTGAAACAATACATGGGCCTTTGTCTTTAATACTACCAGTACACCAGGAAGAGGGCCTTCAAAGCTTATTTAATTGTTTATATCGATGTGTGTTGATTTTCAAAATAATTCAAAATACATGTGGTCAAGAGCAGCAGGCAAACAGACATAAGCACAGCAAGATTATGTTTACTTTATTAGTACAAAAGCTTTATTCTTACACATATAACATTGCTGTAGCACATTGTAGCACTTTCCTCGGTCCCTTACTGCTTCTGTTCATTTTAGACATCTTCAGCTGGTTTTGGCTGGAGACAATAACACAACAGTTGTAATTGTTATCTGGAGGTTATTCCTATTAATAAATGTTTCATTTTATCTCATGTAAACATCAGATGTATAGATCATCAAGTCAGAACTGAGAGTGTGTAGAAGTTAATACTTTGACCTTTATATATTTTTTAATTATTTGTATGACCAGCAGATGTCACTATAAAGCCATATTACATTTCAGCCCCTTACCTTGGATTTGCCACAGTTGGCGATCTTGTTGCCTTAAAGAAGGATAGATTGAGTGATTAGTTCTTCCTAAACAAAGCTGCCCTGATAACAGCCTGATGGAAGCAGAGACATAGATTGACAGCAATAGATACATTTCATCCCCTATTACTCAGCAAAAATGTGTTTAGAGGCACTTTTCTTTGTAATCTGTCAGTCAACATACTGTGTGATAGAATCTAAACCCCATTCACACACCTTACTGTGGCTTTTCATCTGTTTCACACTGCTTTGTCCTCTGTCTCTGTTTGCACTCCATGTACCAGACTATTCAAATTCACATGGAAGTACACACACGCACATACACACACACACACACACACACACACACAGGATCTAGCAGTTGACCTACCTGCCAACAGAATGACGGAAAGGAACACAATGACCCCAGCGAAGACCAGACCTCCAACACGCAGTGTATGGTAGTCTACAAATTCACACAGAACAATGTCACCACACCATCGTTGTCACATATGGCAGCTTTTACTTTATCGTTCTCTCTCATTTACCCTGTCAGTCTTTTTCCTTTGCACCTTTTCAACTCTGTCTCAGGTTTTCTCTTTTTTCATTTTGCTACAACAATCTAGCTCCTATTTTTTTCTCTATTGCTCACTTTATTTGCCCATCTAACACCTGCATGATGTCCTTTTGTCCCGTTCATGCTTTCCACATTTTCATTGTTAGACTACTGGCAGAAGTTAAATATTTAACAATTTTGTCCAAGTGGATACACTTTCAAAGTTTATTTACTTACCGTATACAAAGTCTGCATCAAAATCGATGTCAGTACCTGGGCATAGACAGAGAATGGACATGGGTAGAAACCCTCAAACATTAAGCAGTTCAACAGAAATGTGGTGGCTGCAAAGAAATATTCAGTTAACATGTTTTTACACTTTATCAGTCACATTTCATTCATCACTTTCACTTGTAGTAATATTGAAGAAATTTTGCACTCATTTACATACATGACTGGCTGACTGACTCATTGTCTTATACCATGAAAGTGAAGAAAATAGATTATAATCAGCATTGGTTCATTCCCTGAAGGTGTTTTTCCACGCAACAGCATGCTATTTTGAGATAGTTTGAGACAGAGTGGAAATGAGATTTGGAAACACAAATGCCAACGTTGTTATTAACATTGTAGCTTGTTTTTCTCCCTGCACAGGGATGCCTTTAGTCATTACCTTCCTAATTCCGGGCAGTCTTCTAACTTACCATGTCATTCTCTTACACAACAGCAGTACCACAGATAGCACAGTGAACGTGATTAGCTGTGACAGCGTGTTGAAATGAGAAGGTGAGCCTTAACTGCAGGCTGCAGGACTCATTTTGGTTGAGCTATTAGGAGACACTTTACATTGCTGTTTATCATTGTCCATTACATGCCTATGTTACTATAAATAAGCAGTTAATAAGTCAACCTTGGTTTACCCAGGTACATGATTTACACATTGTCGCTGTTGTTCGCGCTGCCCTACAAATGCTAACCAACACTAACACAGAAATTAGGAAAATGTCTTCAAAGCTTTGTGACTGTCCGACCAAATATGTTACAGGCAGAAAAGTGGTAAGGCACTCATTATATAAGGATACACTGAGTGTTCACGTCGTAAGGTTAGACCTAAATTAAGATTACGTCATCATCTTCATCATCATCTTTAAAAATTATTTTGTCTTTGGCATCATCCACATTCTCGCATTTATCATTCATCATTACATGCTTACTGCAGTTTGCCTTGGATTTTGGTTGGTTTTTGTAGTTACTACAAGGTTTTTTCTCTAGAACAGAACAACATTTAACCAGGAAATTTTGTCAGAGATATCCAAAGGCTTCATTTTAGGCATAACTCAATTTTTAAGCAAAACTGTAGTTACTGTTATCCTTAGTAGATGTTTTGACTTACAATCAGAAAGCAAAAATGGCTGCGACCTTGCAAATATTATGTCATTAAAATGGTGTCATGTTAAAGTGGCTCTTTCATACACTCCTGCTGGTGGATAATCAGCAGTTTAGGTGCTGTGTAACTTACCTTTAGAAGACATGATGCCTCGTCTGTTTGTGTGTTCAGTCGAAAAAACTGTAGGGACACAATGCAAACAGTTAACAAAAGGCCGGTGATAACAGCAGCTAACAGCTAGCAGCTGCCAGCTGATGATCCATCTGCATCTGCTGTTTTTAATCATTTAACCAAGAACATCTTGTTTTTTAGAACAGCAATAGAAGTATTTACCATCAAAGCTGGCATCTGAAAACTGTTTGCAGGGAGGAAGATTTGTGTAGATTTGGTTTCAATAGTCTCTCCATTTTAATTAGATCACAGACTTGTAGAAGCTTGTTTAAATGAGCTTATTCACTTTAGATGAAAGGTAGCTGAAAGCTTGGAAACTCTATATGTCTTGACAAATTGCCTCTCTGGGCTCCCCCACTACAGACTTAGCAGCAAAGTGATTGGCTTTATCTTCACTGAGAACTTAAAGAGGCTAATGACCATATTGATCCTCTTTCCTCCACCCTTTTCTCTCTTTACACACACAAACACACACATACACAAGCTTCTCATTTGATCTACGTCTCCTGACCTATAATCATTAACTTACGCAGTTTAACAGACTAAAAATTTCCCTTGCTTGCTCCATTTTGCTTGAGCATGCCAGTGTGAATTGTGGACTGCAGTGCTTTCATTCATTATGTGTCTGCACCTCTTCAATGCACCACTGAGCATACCAGGACAGTTATTCATTAATATATTACACCTCTGATATTCATTGACCTTGAACCTTGCACAGTCGAATAGAGGTTAGAGATGGAGGAAGGAGATGTGGTAACGCCTGCCTAATAATGCAGGTTTTCGGCAGATAACCCCAACCACGTGGTGCAAGAATGCATCACTGCTATAAGATTTCTTCAGTTGGGGTTAACAAGAAGTTAACAAGAACATTAAAAACAGAGTGCTGTCTGTTCTTAAAATCCACTTTTACAACACGTATTAATTGAAACATGCTTTTATATTTTGCATCATTGAATTATGGAGCAACTTGGTTAAGAAAAGTTCAACTTTTTTATTGTGAAATTGACAATAAGTTCTATTTTACACAAAAATACACATTCTAAACATCAAGTAACAACTTCAAAACATGAATTAACTTTGTACTTGTGCTCCTACAGTTACAAGTTATACCAATTTATAGGCATCTGAAGTGCACACAACTGATTTATTTTCATAACCTGCTCATTTAATTTAACATTTGTTTAGGAAGGAAAGTTTTTACTCACCTGAGCTGCTGAAGGCTCTGTGTTACCTCTCTCCAAGTGTATGAGTTTGTGTGTGTGGCCCCATCTGTGCCAGGGGTTGGTGCAGACCAAACTCCCTCCCCACAGATCAACACTCTAACGCATGCATGCACGTAAGCGCACGCACACACACACACACACACACACACACACACACACACACACAGAGGGAGAGAGAGACTTCCACGCCCACAGACATATTTCAGTCTAATAAAGTTTGAACTCTGATGCCAATAAAGAGCATAAATGCCAACCTTTGGAATCATAGCAGGTTGAGGAGCTCTTCACCTTTCTCTGCTGGTGAGGAACATATTTTTTTAATAAAGTTTTGTGGTACCAAGTAGTACCCAAGCTGTAGTACCAAACCATGTCAGTAGTAAAACTTTCCTCGTATTACACATTACTACATGGGTTCAAACATACCTTTATTTATTTATGCCAAAAGCACAACAGGTGGCTACACAACAGGGCCTCATGCCTAAAATGAACATAGCATTTACTTGTACAGTTGCCATTTTTCAGACTTGACATCTGACAGGAGAATCACAACAAGAACTGTTCATTTGTTCTCTTGCTATGATTTGCCTGAAATTAGGCTACTATTAATGTAGTCTTGCACATAAATAATGTTAATTCTAAACTTCACTCAGCACCTAAACATTGTCTCTCTTTATTTAGGAATGTAATACATGTATGGTCATTTAAAGCATTACGGCGTTAGAGACTGAGCAAGCAATTTAATGGACAAACAAGAAAGAGAAAAGAAAGAAACCCAGATGTCAGAGATTTGTGGCACTAGTGCGTGTGTTTGGGGAAACTAATCATAGTTTGCTGGAGACAACCTAATCCTGGTGGAGCCAGTGACAGAGTTGTTAAGCATATGTGTGGAGAAGAAGGCAGTGAGACAGCTGATGCAGGAGCTCCCTCCACTATAGATGGCAAAAACACTGTGGTGGAGGAGCTCATGCAGATACCTGCAAACCATTGCTGTGCTCAGTCAGAGCTGTGGCAGTTGAGATTGTCTTATATAAGGCTCATCACGTTTACATGTAGATATACACATGCACTTGTGATATATGCATCACACACATACAGGATATGCACGCAAACAAACCCAACCATTCAAACATAGACCTAAATGAAGGATATTTAACTGAATAGTTTATCTGTAAACTATATCTGTATTTATATATGTACTTATGTGTATGTGTATATATATATATAAATATATATGTATACAGTATATATAGGCTATATATGCATATATGTTGTAATCAAAATGTGACAAACATTTTCCAGGACAACTGACAAAGTAAACAACAAATTGACAAATCCCGAATCCTAAAGGCAGTAGATAGTACGATCAACAACAGACCACACAACACAAAAACTCCTTCAAGGGCTTCAAAGACAATATTGTGTCTAAGGTGCAACTGGCTAAGACAAAGAACTGAAGTGAGAGACTGTCACAGAAAGGCACGGCAACAGACAAGAGCACTGAGGGACTGGCACGGTCACAACGGAGCACAACGGGCTATAGGTTTGTAAATGTATATACATATTACACTTCTAAATGTATACCTCCCTTCTTAGCCTGTCCTATAACCAGTTATAATAACCATCCATTTCTTTACCATTATAGTGGTTTGATATCAAATAGAACTTTAGAAGTCAGCTCGGTCCAGTGGAGTTGCCTCAGTTCTCTGCTGGGGTATCTTTGGAGGCAGCTGTAGCTGAAAGAGTTAAAGGACAAGTTAGTTTAGTTTAGTTAGTTTTAGTTGCAGCTCAAGTGCAAAATAATAGATTTAGACAGAGTAATTTCTTCTTGAATACTTTAGTTAGTTAGTTTATTAGTTTGTTAGTTAACAGCTTAGACATCACAGAATGTGCAAAATGATTGCTCAGTATTCTTTAGTGACAACTTGTGACTTGCACATGTTTAGTTGCTTTCAGTTAAAAGCAGTTTGACACACTGTCAGAAGATCAAACCCTGAATTTCAAATAATAGGGAACACGGATGTTGTAAAAGTGATTTGTTCTATCGCTTCTCTCCATATAAAAGGTTGTTAACTGTGAAATCTCAGATGCTGGAGCATCCTCAAATGCAAATACAGGGAGGGATTTTAAAACAGCCCATGCTTGAAACTACAATTAACATTAAAATGACCTCTTGACAAAAATGTCTAAGTAACAAAACATTCTCAACATCTCTTTGCCACTTGATATCTATACTTTATTGAAGTGAACTGCATCCTGAAACACATCGGCAGGTACAAAATTAAACTTTTAAAATGCCAAGGTAAAGGTCAGTACTTTTTAAAAACTTTATTTAACTTGGAGGTACTAGTGTTACACACATACTGTACAGTTCATCACATGTGAACACATGCACAGAGAGCAACTCAGCCCCCACCTCCTCTGTGTTATGGGCACTCCCAAAGGGAAACTAGATTATGGATGTGTCTCATGGATTGAGCCAGAGGCGGAAGGAGCTGACAGAGAGTTAAAATGTGCATCTTACCCATGGAGACAATCAGATTCTCTTCCTGTGCCTCCTCATCTCCGGGAGCCCTAAGGAGACGATCCACAGATTGTCATGGTAACCAAATTATGTAATATTAGAAAGAACAGCACTTACAAAACTAAATCGTTGTTTTCATGCCTCAATGACAGAGGGACGTGTGCATGCGCCAACGTGCATGCAGCCTGTTGCAGCCACTCATGCTCGTTTACTTTTGCAATACACCCCCCACCCCTCCAGCCCCCGGGGATCATTAAAGTATGTCTTATTGTGATTCTAATTATTTTTCTGACAGTGACGTACCTGGGCTTCTGGTTGATATTACAACGGCATCGTCGACCTACAGACATTATGAATCATTAGTAATGTATTGTCTGTGTCATCACTGTTATTAATTAATAAAGATATAATTAATAAATACACTGTGAGCACAGTATGGTGTAGTAAGATAGCGTGGAAATGCAATAATGATTCATTTATTTATTATTAGTTATTTTTAATAACACACACACACACACACACACACACACACACACACACAGGGAGGTTAACTTACTAAGGATGAGAAGAATGCCCAGTGTGAACAGCACCACCGCAAATGCCAATCCCCCAATCCTCAGGCTCTCATAATCTAGACAAGAGGATGATTACAGAATGAGAGACACAAGAGGAGAAGAAAGAAGTTTAATAAATGTACCATTGTTTGCAAAAAAACTTTTTATATGTGTAGACACTGTTTATGTATCTTAAAAAATGGTTATGAAGGCCAGTGCTTACAGAAAAATGTTCTAAACTCACCATAAACAAATGGGTTTTCATCTGTCTCTTTGCCATCTGTGAAAATGTAATAGAAACCAGACATTTAACCAAGGAGTTCAAATGCTGTCAGCTCTGCTCAACCACAATTGAAAACAAAAGGAAAATGTATTTTCTAAATTACAATACTGTGTCCCTGTCTTAATTATTCCTTATCTCATATTACATGCAGATATATCTCAAACTACAGTCACCACCTTGCAGCTATATGTCCCCACAAACCAGTCAAGTTGTAGCTGCAATTTACATCCATGTCTGTGACTTATATGTAGCCATGACAGTTGACAATGTTTCAAACATTAATGTTTCTGCAAAGAAGCTACAAATTGTAAAACATGGAGGCTTCACTTTGTGCAAATCCAAGGATTCTCGCCCTATTTTCCCTATGAGTGGCTCATAATCGTTGCCTTCATTGGTTGGATTGACTAGGTTTAGGCAAAAGGAGAAGAATTTGTTAACAATGTCAGAGAAAGTAAGTCAGGGGCAGAGTCAGACTAGCCATTGCTTAGCTATCATGGGATTCGTAAATTCACACTCCACACACAACTTCAATTTGGCAGCACAGAAAATCCATACAATCAGCACAGTTTCAAGGTGGACTCCAGAGATTAGTGTCACCAGTTCAGTATCTGCCCAAATCTCTCTCCTTCTGTTCTTGAGATATGATGTTAAATAATGGCCAATGAAGTGGATTTTCTTCATTTTATCATATTAGCCACTTGTGTTAAATTTTGTCATTATTAGTGTCTGAATAATTTAGTTATGGCCAAAAACATGTTTTGTGAGGTCCTGGTAACCTTTGACCAGCAAAATCATCAGTTAATTGTTGAGTCCAAATAAATGTTTATGCCAAAATTGGAAGACATTTTCTCAAGGTGTTCTTGAGATATCATGTTCACTAGAATATGATGGACAAATGGCTTGAAAACAAAATTTCTCAGGCCACAGTGTCGCTGGCTCAGGGGGAATAGGTTAAAAATAAAATAAGGGTTTGGGCGTAGTGGTCGGGGTGGATGGGGACATACAGAGTGCAGGACTGTGACACCAGTAACAGAACCATTTTCATAACAGGAAAGATTATGATTGAGGAAAAAAAGGGTATTTTTTAAAAATTGCTGTAGTCTATTTGAGTGGATAGTGTGTTGCAAGATTGCCTAATTTGACAATAAATAAATAAATAAATATGTTTTTGTGTCTAGCCAGATACGTTAATTAACACAATTTCCTAATTATTTAAACAGATAAATAGTCATTTTCTCAGCATAATGTTTGTTTTTAAAACACATTTACTATTTCAAATTAGCTGTATATTTAAAGGCTATTTCTAGGAGAAAGGCTGCAAATACTGAAGTTCTAGCATGGTTTGCACAGTACTAGCATTTTAATCACTCTGTGCATTAGAATTTCATGTAACGTGTTATTCATACTGTTACATTATCACCTCTTTCCTACCAAACAACCACTCTCCCTGCTTCAGCATTGATTTCACAATAAAGATCTCTTTCCAATGAACACACTGTTGGGCCTGGTCATTCTTTGACTTAATCCATACATCTGCAACTGTTCACTGGAGTGGTGCAATCCATAACGATTTTGCTTCATCCGGGAAACCAATAAACCCCACTTTGTGGCTGTTAGGATTGAGTGTGACCCCATTACAGATTACATCAAGTGTACTCACCCTTTGCACTGAGGTCTTCTACAGCTGAGGTGCAGAGAAGAGGGGAAGTGGTTTAAGTCAGAGGTTGAAAGAAAAAAGAAACACAGGAAATTACGTCTGGGACTATGAGTTAAAAATACTTCAACACAATCCTTTTCTATCTATTAATCTGTCTATGTTTTTCGTCACACAAACTCTAACTATCACAAAAAGCGGCACTATATCATCTATTTATAGTGTTTGACTGTGGGAGCATGTGTTTACATGTCTTACATCTAATCACAAACTATAAACAGTCCTCACACACACAGTGTGTGAAACCCACACACAAAGCCCTGAAGCAGTAATTGATGTTTTGCTACAAGCACACACCCAGCGAGTGCCTTTTCATGTAACATCACTTCCTGCCCCGACGACACTGCCTCCCAATGGACAATTGATGTTTACACACGTGTGTTTGTACGCATGGATGTGAGTAGAGGGGAACTTACCAGCCACACACACCAGGAGGGAAGAGAGGACAAGCAAAATAGTTTCCATGGCAACTGTTGACATAGAGTAATAAAGGGGCGGGGGTGACAGAAAGACAAAAAAATAAAGTGAAAGAGGTCTGCATTAAAACACAAGCACAGAACAGTAAGGGGTGTGTAAAGGGGGAATCACAGAACTGGCTCTATCTAAATCCCTAGAGTTTAACTGATGTAAAAGGCCTACGGATATAGATTTTATCTTGCATAACGATCCATGTTCAGAGATGGCATACATGCTCTCTTTTCCTGGCAGAGATTACTCCTTCCTCCCAGTGGACATCACACAACCTTGGCCTATTTTCATGTAGGCTATTGAATATACAAATGCCCAATGTGTCTCCTGCAAAATGTGCTCATGTTCAATTAGTTTGCACTGGCAAATATATTTTGCATGCACTGTGATGTCAAGCAGATATATTTTTAGAGGGTTAGGGTAGATTGTCTGCA
The DNA here is from genome assembly GCF_008729295.1 of Plectropomus leopardus. NCBI lineage: Eukaryota > Metazoa > Chordata > Actinopteri > Perciformes > Serranidae > Plectropomus > Plectropomus leopardus. The sequence goes on along the minus strand of NC_056467.1, from coordinate 18,463,260 downwards.
TAGATTGTCATGAAACTTTGTTCGGTCATTCATGATCCCCAGAGGATGAATTCTAAAGACTTTAGTGATTCTCTGACATTTACGTTTTTGATGACAACTACGGGATAGATTGCAATGACATTTGGACCATACTGTATATCTATTACACTTAAGGCTCATTTATACCCCCAGATCACACAAAAATATACTGTACATTGTTTTCCATGTGTCCTTTATGTTGGTATAGATACAGCCACTAGATGGCACTAGAGGGCAAGGTCAAGGTTTCGGACAACAACAAAAAGGAGACGGTGGAGGAGTTTGTAGTAACGTACCTTTTAATGAAAGCAGCGTTGTAAATGCTTATGGACTGTGAGGCCATTAAATAAATTGCAACATGTGGAATACAAAGTATTTTCACAATATTACTAATTTGCTCCATTCCACCACTCATAAAATATCTTCCTCATGTCCGATGGTTGTAACTTGTTTGAGCTATGCTACACTACCCCCATGATCTCCAGTGGTAATGATCTATTTGTCTGTATCCATAAGCTTTCAGAAAATGAGCACAGACAAAATGAACATAGAATACGGAAAAAGGGCTCCATCCATGGTCGAAATATTGAGCATAAATAAGCTGTTAGATAATGAACCCTAATGACTTTGGGCATCATCATTTAATTTGTCCAATACTTTGGTTTATGTCTAACCACCTGCAAAACTGAAGACACTACCCCTCAGCCTTAGCTGTACCTTGTATTTTGGAGTGTTGTTAACATGCTAAACCGCTAAACTAAGATGGTGAAAATGGTAAATATTACAACCAGCATACCTAATAATGACGTCAGTGACATTTTAGCATTCTGCCTTGAATGCTAAGCTCAAAGCACTGCTGTGCCGAAAAACACACTCACAGGGCCATCACCATGGCTGTAGACCCTCAGTCTTGTTTTAATCGATATGATGATAAGCCATTTATATCTCACTTGTCTACAAAGTGTTCACAGCCAACGCAAAAGCACCTATATTTACCTATATACCTATATCTGCTATGGGAAGTAAGTGACTGCAGAGCTATTGAGGGACGTTGGCTTGACTTGAACAAATGGAGTGGTCATATTTACACTGAAAGTGTGTTGGGTGATTTACAATGTCGACTCATGCATTGAGTAACGTTTAACATTCTACCTTAAGAGTTTGCGGCAGCTGCTGGTTCTTTGGGCAGCACAGTGAATTGAATTATTTGCATGCATATGAACGATGCATTACTCTTCTGACATTTCTTGATTTACTTTATGGATAATACTGATGGAGCCCATCGGACATCACTGCAACCTGCTTGGAGGCCATTGGGTGTGCATTGACCAAACTCCAGAGATAATCCAACTCATGTGCAACTCAGCACAACTTGGCGTGTTTGAACTAGTAATGCAAACACAAAACAACATAGCATGGTTGACTAGGTGCAGGCAATAGTACCATTGGAAAAGCCCTAAAAAGAACAAAGTGTGAAAAATACAGATGCATAATAAGATCTTACAACAATGCATTTGACTAAGAATGTCAAAGCTGCAAAGTAAATTCATAGAAAGTGGCAAGATCTGCAGTGCAACATGTGTTCTCTAATCACAAGCCTTAGAAGCATCTTGTCAAACCTTCAAGAGTCCAAACATTTGGCTCAGTTCAGGCTTCACCCCTCTTGTTTGACAGCGCCACCTGGCTGTGTACCTTTCTGTCTATATGGCTATATTTCTGACTGTTTCTGATTGACTCGCACAATGACGCGCATTTATTTCCATCCAGCTATCTGGCTGTTCATGTCTACTCAGCTACATCAGCAGTAGAGGATGTAGTTCATTTAAAAGAACAGAATCCATTATAGTCATTAGCAAAGAATTCCTGCCCAGTTGCTGTTTGTGTGGTGGTGCTTTCTTTATTTGATTTGTGAGTCCTCATACAGATCTGAGCAACACAATGTTAACACAGACATTTATAAAATAATGTGACACACGATGACAACAGAGGAACTTTGGCACCCATTACACTAATGGCATCTAAACTTAAAATAAGAAGCAACCCCATGTGACCTTAGATGTGACCTGGAATTTCTTATTTTCATTTTTATGTTTGTTTCAATTTTTTTTTAATTGATTTTGTCGTGCATACCTGAGTTTTTACAAAGACCTTTTGACACTGACATACATTTTTGATTGGAAGTTCTCTTGTTTTAAGGTTTTCAGTACTGTTATTTTTTTTATATTTACTAAATAATAAAAATCATTTAACATTTATGAATGTTATGAATGACAAAAATTAGAATTTCTTCTGATGAGAATTTTCGTTTCAGTTCTGACTTCACAGGTAAGACTGTTAAATGTTACAGTGTATATGTTGTATCCAGGGAGGCACCTTTTCAGTCTGGTTAAAACCAAACACAGATATGAATCATCAGATACAACAATATAGTCTTTGAAGGCATGCCTGTCACAGCAGAGTAGTGTTTCTTTCAACACTGAAAAAAATGACACTGAAAAATGTTGCTCTCATTACAAGAAGAAGATGGGACTTAATCCAACCCAGATTTCAAAAGCTGACACTGAAATTGATATGGGTTTACCAGAAGTTGCTATATTTGTTATTTATTGGAAAACTCTTTACAGAGCAGCCTCAGGATTAAGCTTCAGATCATTTTAAGAGGTTTAACCCAGCTACCCAAACAAGGATTTTCCTTCATCACGAGCACAGCTACTGAAACTATACAAACATGGTTCTCATACTTATAAAAAGTACATTATCTGTAACAGATAATTGTTTCATCCAAGTATTTGACTCAGTGTTATTGTCTACTACTAACAAGAAGATATGTCATAATAACAAGAAATATATGCTGTTACATTCTGTAGAGACTCTAGCTAAAACAAATACAATCTCTTGTTATAGAAAAAAAAGTAGAGAAATTATTTTAACAAATCGATATGCTGCCATACCTTTAAAATCTCTGGCTGAATTTTTCTCTTAACAATTTAACATCATCCTCTACTACCTGATTTTAAGTGGAAAACATTACCCACACTATAATTAGTCTTTGACGAAGTACTCAGTACAGTAGAGCAAACACTCAATGAAAAGGTCATCTCTCAACACATTATTGAATTAACATAGATGACTTCACAAGAAGATAATCACTGACTGACTGACTCCCTAATTTTTCAATCATAACACCAGCTCAATTGATGTGGAAACCTCTATATGTCTGGAAGGATATGGGATTTGGTATAAATGGGAAAGTTGGATGGACAGATGAAAACACGGTCTAATTTGAAAGATGTAGCCTGCTGGAATAAACTCTCCATTGGCTGACTATCACACTCTGTATCACACTCTCCTTTACATTATTGTTATCAATTAAAAACAGCAAGTCTTCTGCCAAAAGTAAAAAGCTTTGTACAATTATGGAAAATTTCATTTTGAAACATGAATAGTGCATGAAGCAGCTACTTAGCCATTTGCAAAATGTTCCTAAATAACACTCAACAAACTGCCTGGCCCTTTATTTAGCAAGAGAAAATATGGAATAATGTTTGTTCCACTGGATGCCCTCCTGCACTGGTAGTATAAAGATAAGTGGCATGTTGCAGAATCTCCTTTGACTCCGGAGGTACCAAATTTAGTCTGGAATTAAAGGCCAAGAAATTAGTCAGGCTCAAAACACTGTACAACCTTTCACATCACAACCAACCCTGTCTTCTAGAAACCACATTTTTATGTTACTAAACTGCATTTCTATGAAGACTGTTGAGACAACGTAACTGCTATGTTCTGAGACAATTTATTCAAGTAATGAAACACAACATTCATGTACCACATAGGCTTTGGAACAAGGTAGTTGAGGAGGATGGTCGGCATACAAAGTGCAGAACTTTGACACCAGAACACGTTTGCGTCTCCACTCCTTTCTTAGGTTTCAGCAACAAAATCATTTTGGATAAGGTTATGGAAGGATTGTGATTTTGGTTTAACGTTAATTAAAAAAAGTAATAAACAAAATAATGCTGTGGTCAGTTCTACTGGATATTTTATTGCAAGATTGCCTGTTTTAGTGGAAAACAACTGAAACACTTTCTCAGTGAAACATTTTGCTATTATGTTCAGCATCAACATTTTTGCAACTTGACAGATTTTTTAATTTGCAACATTTCCTCATTATGTTTACAGCAAATGTGATGTACTCTGCATTACACTTCCCTCAAAATCTATTTTCTGTTTCAAATTAGTTGTAAATAAATGTAATTTCTAGGAGGCAGGGCAGCCACAACACCTGCCCCCCTTTTTAAATTCCAAAAGAAGCAGAACTTTATGTGCTACACATGAAATTCTGAATTGATTATGGAAAGTAATAACTGCAGCTTTTATTTTTGAAGTTATCAGATAATTTCATCTTTCTTGGCAACAAAATACCTTGTGGCATAAGTTGTTTCTTTTGGCGTTTCACAATAAAGTTGTCAGTGTTTTCTGGTTGTTGCTAAATGTCTTTTCACATATTTTTGTATTTCTTCTTACACCAATGCCAATAAACCTGGTTATGTAAAATGTGTTTACAATTCTGACCCATATTTTTTAACCTTACATAAATAAAGAAGATGATCAGATCACGGTAAACAATTAAACTTTTGTTAGGGTGCAATGAATCTCTTTGAGTGGGTTAGTGGGTCAGTGTCACATTTTTGTCTCATAAGGAATCCTTTAAGGTATCTGGCCGCTTTTCAGTGCCTGGCTTTCTCTCCTCAGGTATCAAACATGGCACCTGAACAGTTGCCTCTCCATTTTTCCTTAAACTACTTATCTGCACTATTGTTTAGCAAGATTGGCAAGATCAAGTTCCATAGCCAAGCTTCCCTTTGTCTGGAAGAAGAGGACAAGAAAGGGGTAGGCAGGGTGGACAAGGAAATAGCAGGCAGGAAGGCTGTTTTCTGTAATACGGGGACAAGAAAAGGGCAGGCTGAATGACAGCAAGAATGGGAGACAAGCAGACAGGGACAGACATTGTCTGGTAGAGAGTGCATGTGAAGGGCATGCAGAGGAGACACTGTCTGAGGAGAGCAAGCAGGGAAAGGGCAGTTTTTGTATGATAGTGGCATTTCCAGTGTAAGCAGTAGAAAGAAAGGTCAGGAAATGTAGTGAGGGAGAGGAAGAAACAGGATCAATAAGACAACATAACCAAAAGCAATGGGATTAGTACAACTAAGTGGACGAGGACAGCAGAGTGCTCAACAGATAATGTTGATCTGACCTTTGACATAAAACTGCTGGCAAATGTGTGAGTCTCAAACACAAACATCTGAATCACACTTTCACTAACAAGATCATGAGAGAAAAACTCCATTCTGTGTACAAAAGACCACACCCAGCCAAGCACTCTTATTGTGACCTCTGTGTGCTCAACTTCTAGCCTGGTAAGACCATCCTGATGACGTGAGCTCAACATTCTGTTTCACTCTCAGTCTGGACTCAGTGCTGCCCCGCCTTGTATCTAGAAATCAAAATCCAACCAGGGCAAATCAGGAATCTGCACCATAAGTGACAATGTAAGCAGCCAATCAGGGACTGCGTTGTGGTTGATGCTGTTGTTGTTGACCATGTGCTATCTCATCCCACCATGTGTATTTGTTGACATTGCGGCATCCCAGAGCATAAACAACAAACACAGAAGGATGCCTAACTAGTATTATGTACGTATGTAGGTTCAGTCCACTGACAAAGCTGCAGCATGTGACAAGCTTGGATGTTGGGTATTCGACAGAGGCAGCTGGTTGCTGAATGAGAAAAGGCAAAAACTGCTGGCAACGGATTGTATTATGAAAATCTAATGGGGATTGTTGTTTACGAGGTACACATCACATAAAGATAGAAAAATTTGTCTTTTTTAGAGGTATTGTAACTGTCAAACATATCAACACTGAGGTTATTGCCAACATCAGGACTGATCAGTTTGTCTGTCAAGGTGAGTGGTACTCCACTGGAAGTGTTTGGAAGCATATAATCCTGACTGATACAAAGCATAAAAACAATGTTGAGCTGACAACATCATGATTTTCTCACTAGGCTTCCTGGATTTCTGAGTGTCACTCATGCAAAGATAAAATATGAGGTCATCATTGTGCCAAATCTCCCCTTTCCACTCTTTGCTTTTGTGAGTGTGCAGGACATGTGTTTGGTGACCTGTGACCCGAGACTCCTAATTATTAAAACAAATTAAACAAAAATGTCCTTGTGTCATGAGAAAAATCTATTTCCTATTTTACAACACTGATAAAAAATGTAGGGCAGCTAAATAGGTCACACCACAGGTCTCTATAACCTTTGTGGAAGAAAACAACAAATTGACCCCTTTTTCTGCCATCATAATGATGTTACATCACCATGACAACAATGTGCGTCGGTCCATATTGTCCAGTTATCTCCAAGGTAACTGCCTCCGACTGAAATTATTCCGGCGCCGAGCGATAAATGGTTGGAGATGCTCGTGTGAGAGCACAAAGACAACCAGAGTCCGTGCAGTACATAAACAAGAGCGCGGGGTGTGGCACGCGGCTTTAAAGTCTCAATTATTCGGCTGGACTTCCGTCGGTTTTGAGGTGAATCCCCACACATCAATTTACGAGTAAATACATCTGCAACAGGGCATAATGGTTGTAAATTCAGCGGCTTTTGTGTGAGTTGCGCGCCGACAACAAAGCCGTACCTCAATAACGCACTAATAACCCTTCCATTACATTGTGAACGCGCAGCCTATATGGCTCTGCCAGTTCTCACGCACTGCCACGTTTCACTGACAATAAACAACTGGCACAGTATATTTCTGTATCCAATGCGTGACGTGTGCGCATCACCCACTTGTGCGTCCCTCAACCTGTGGATCATCTGATGAAGCGGAGAAGCGAGCCATCATGCGCCTTGAGATTTTCCTGTTCGTAGTGTAACCGTTCGTAATAACAGCAGTGACCTCATGCACATCTGATGTTTCAACGTACTATTACGAGGTTTACGATAACATAAAGTCAATTGGTCACGCTCGTTTTGAGGCTTTATTGATCCGCATTTGCACAATAGGCGATATATATTTTGCCGCGCAACCAGTTAAGGTTACAGTGGTCAGTGCAAGCAGACACACCCTCATTGTAAAGCACTGATAAACAACAAGCAGCGTTACACTAAACGTCATATCTGCAAGTTAATGAGACCACGTCCAAGAGTGTTTAATACTGCAAACCGCGCACGTTGCCGTGAAATAATTTCACTCATAATTGTGCGTTTTTCACTGAAAAATCTGCTAATCACACAATTTATGTGTGCTCACAAAGCTGCCTATCATTATAAATAATAGCAAAATTTGCGCCCATTTTCAATCCAGCTTTCATAGCTATCGCGAGGCCTACTCAAACTCATTTTTCCCACGAATAAAAAAGACAATAACACTAAGACATCAAATATGCGCGCTTATAAACTTACCACTTGTTTCTCCAACGGACCGCTGGCCAACAAACTGATATCCACCCGCAAAAATCAATCAGCTGGTCTCAAAAGGCTCTTTGATCCAAATATTCTCATCTGTCAATATGTGCTCACTGCTCACATCTATTTGTCCTGGAGAAATAGATGTGATGGATAACAATGACTCCTGGAGTGACTGCTTATCCAGTGCCTGAACCCTCTATCTCTCTCTCTCTGTCTTCTCTCTCTCTTACTTACACACACACACACGCACGCACACACACACACACACACGCATTATCTGTGATTGACAGCTTGTGATGGATCACCTCCATAATAAGGATTTTCCTTCATCTTTATTTTATGTATGCTCAGTGTATAACGTTCAATGATCCCACAAGTTAGACAAATAGAAAAATCTGTTAAACAGCACAGCTAATGCAGGTAAATACGCCACACACAGAGAACACACACATTGACATTCAATGTCAGAAGAACAATTTCTGAAAAACTTCACAGTGTGAGTATAAAGGGAGGTTTATGGCAGAGTACCAGCTCAATATAGAAGGGAGGGTCACACTTGTTTTTTGTCTTTACAAAGTTAATACATAAACTGTCCTTCATTATTCTAATATGGTAAACAATAGTTAGCATTGCAAAGCCTGAGATGTGTCCCTGAGGAAAAAAAACACACCTCTACAATCAATAATCGTTCTTAGAGACTATGGGTTACGGAGATCACAGTGGAGTGGACTGTGTGTCATTGGCACAGAACACAAAGCAAAGGGCTAGTCATCTTTAAAGCTTGCTTAACATGTAGGTAAACATACTGTATAACCAAGAGACCAGAGCATAAAATCAACAATGCAAGACTAAAGTCAATGCATCGATTGGTGTGTATCAATAATCAAGGTTCAGGTAATGTGCATAACAGCTGTATGGCTAAGAATTAATGAAGATGGTGCAGAATGCCAAGACAGAGGTCTAAGTGTTCACTGTAAAATCTGACAAGTTGATTTTACTTTAAAAAAAAATCTAAGAAACCAATTACCTTAAAAAAATGTAAAAAATGTTGAAATTTTTAGTTATATTCACTTAATTTTGTGAAGTTATTGCAACCTTAAAAAGACAATTTTGATTAAATCAATCAAAGTTTTAGCAACTTCAGTAAAAGTATAAAAGTATACTGTGCAATATATTGGTATTCTGCCAAGTGCAAACTAGTCTGTCAAATTTGTATTTTCTTAAACATGTTAACAAAACGGAACTTCATCGTGAGCAAAATTATGTCAGACTAACTTGGTTTACTGAAGTTGCTAAAACTTGGAAAGAACAAGGAAATTTCATTTGTCATTTTTAAGCTGCAACAACTTCACAAACTTAAGTAAATGAAAGTAAATTTTGAGTAAACATTAAAATTAGATAAAAAGATAAATTAAGATTAATAGTTATATTTACTTTACTTTTTTCAAGGCAATAGGTTTCCATGATTCTTTTAAGTAAGATCAGCTTGTCCGATTTCAGTGTCTCTGCTGAGCAAGAAAACATTTATGCACCTGTCTTTCTGTCTAAAGAATCCCCTCATCAGTTTATCCTTCTATTTGAAAATCCATCCATCTCTCTACTTCATAGTGCAGAGTTCATTGGGAAGGAGAGGGCAGGAAATCACCAGGCGGTAAAACGACATCACAGTGTCTCTTGCTGTAATAGGCAAAGAAAATGTTAAGATGATCCAAACCTGTGGCCAAAATCTAAATACATCCTTCTTATCACACATATAGCCACACATTGTTTATTCAATTTTTTTTTGCTCCTTCCATTTTTACCTGCATAGTGCTGTAGATCCAGGGAAGAACACTTTTGACATTGGTGTAAACGCCAGGCTTGTTTCTTAAACCACAGCCTCTTCCCCAGCTGGTGATTCCCACCAGGTACCAACGGTTCCTGTCCTGACACATCAGAGGTCCACCACTGTCTCCCTGGGAAAAAAAACCTTTAAATTACAGTACACAACTGTGGGCTAACTGTTACCTATAAATCCTTGTGCAATAAAGCTAGTTAATGTTAAATCGCTCTGCAGCATATAATACAATTATAATTGTAACTGTCATTGTAATTGTAATTATACTTATAATTATTATCGTTATCATTATTATTATTTATTATTATTATTATTATTATTATTAAGTGTACAGACATTCTTATGAGATACAATTAAGACTCTGACATACCGTCCAGCCTTAGAAAGGACTGGCAAAAGTGCAAAAGGTGAGGCTAATGTACCTTGCCATACTACAACTGATGCTGACTTTACAGCCACATGCACAAATGAAAGACCTGAAAATATTCAGAAAAGTTTTATCAAATGCAACTCAGTTTTATACAATACATGTAGAAGGGTTTGCTGCTCCATCTCTCATTAAGTTAAGGGACCCACGGCATGAAAAATGTTGAAGACCTTGCTCTTTTTTCTAGGTTTGCTCGTTGCTACAGGTACAACACATATTCATCTGACGACTGTAGACGTGTCCCTTTATACGGACTGCTTACCTGACAGGAGTCTTTGCCTCCGTTCAGGTCACCGGCACAGAGCATGTTCCTGGTCACGCTGCCTCCATACACAGCACGGCTGTTACATGACTGTGTACCAATGATGTCCACTGTCACTTCCATCAGATCATTGGAGACAGCGTCTTGATTGAAAAAAAAAGAAAGCTCATTTATTTTTCTTACAATGCTGTGAAAATATATCAAAATCATGGCTGAATCTATGTGAAACTTTATATTGAGCTTAGGAATAGGGTTAGATTGATTGATATGCAGTAATATACCAACAGCTACTGTTACATACATGCATTTATTTGTTACTGTATAATGTACTTTAAAGCCAAATAATTAATTGCATTGCCACAGAAAAAAATATGGTCTTATTTTACTTACTTATTTATACACTTGTGTAACTTTACTGGTCCTTAGTCTATATGCACCTTACTATGGTCGTCTGCTTGTTTTCATGGGGAAAGTTATAACTTTAGAGTTACTTGAGTTTTATTTTCAGCTTTATTGGAGTACTCTGGCCAAATTAAAGGACCATACATATTCCAGTCATAATGTGGGAAAATGAAAATTGGTTGTACTTAGACTCAACACTAACCCTGTAAAACATACAGTATATGTACTGGGCTTCTGTAGAATTGAATAAGTTACCTAACTATACTAGAAAATCAACAGGGATTTACACTTGTAGGAAATAATTGTGTACCGAAAGCAGACCAAATAAACATGTCTTTTTTTAAAAAGAGCCAAAGCTATTGGAGGCCAGTACAATAAAATATAACTCTAATCATTTAAGTTGTGACATTTCCAGTATAATCAGGGGCTCCATATGCAAGCTTACTTGATCCTGCATTAGTGGTGCCAAAACCTGAGGTCCAGCATTTGTATCCAGGGCGAAATTGTTGATCGAAAGCTGGCAGGCATGCTGGCTGGACTTTATCTGAATAACAAAAAAAAAAATAATAACAATAATACAAATTTAACCTTTTGCAAATACACCAGCAACCTTGTTTGATAAACAAGGATAGGATTGCAGAAAGATTTGCACGCACACACAGCGTGCAAAGACACTGGGCTTGGCAAAATCAGATTACCAGTATGACTATGGATTCAGCACAGGCTTGAAAAGCTCAGACTCAATAGAAAGAGACAAATATTTCAATTAATGAGGAACTGTTATAATGTAATAATGTAAAAGAAAATATTGATCTTGTATCTTCAGCTGCAGAGCAAGGAAAATACTGGAGGACATAGAAATTTAGCAATTTGTTGGACGATGTTTCAGCTGCACAGTTAATGCATGAACACATAACTCCCTCACAATGAAAACAGCTATTGCTGCATTTCCTGGTCCATCTCTTGCTATATGGAGGTCCAATTTCCACCACAACAGCTAACCAGGGGCCAATGTAAGGACCAAATTCTGACCGCAGCCTCAGGTATAAATGTAGGGTGATAATTTTATTTAGATGAAGATCTGACTGACCATTGAAAGCAACTGGAGATTTAAGTTTGAGCACAGCGACATCCAAGTCATTGGTCTTGGTGTCGTAATTCTCATGGAGTATGATCTTCTTAACCAGGTAGGGCTGAGGTAGGTTGTTCAGAGACACAACTCCACCGTACACTCTCCAGTTTGACGCCAAGAGAGTTGAAGGGTTGCTTCTGTGACACAGAAAAAGATGGTTTAATGAAAAGCAACAGGCACACCAATGTACACACCAATATGGAATTGGTGTGTACATTTTCAGCCTAGCAAACTTTAAATTTGCATTGTAATTTTGAAATTAACCAGTTCAACAATGTGCATTTCTATAAAGACAATGTATGTATTTAGGGCACAAATAAATACATTTTTTGGCTTTGTAGAAAATAAACATGAATCAATGAGTGTGGAAAATACACCAAGACAGATTTTCTCTGGCAGTCAGTCACCTTTGGAAACAGTGGGCAGCGGTCACCACAAAATCAGGAGTGATCAAGACTCCTCCGCAGACGTGGGATCCTCTGTAGTGCAGCGACAACTGCCAAGGCCACTGACCCGTCTTAGCTATGCTACCCCCAATGATACGGGATGTAGACTGCTGCCGACCACAGTCTGAGAATGGCAGATAATGTGTGATACTGTAAAATAGGCAGCTTAAACATGCTTTATATATGGTTGAAAGATAATTCAGTATTCTTGTTTTGTTTGGTGAGTTTTAGTGAAATGGTGGTGACAGAATGTTTATATTGTGTCATCGCTTAACAAAACTATCTAATTATATATCTAATATCTTATCATTTTTTGGTTAGACATGCAGTGTGACACAGTGTAATGCAGCACTGAACATCTATCTGCTTAATTTATATATCATTTTGCATTTGTATTTACATAGTATAAATTATTATGCAAACGTGTACAGTGTTGATGTCTGCCGTCTAGACTCTGATCTCATCATTCCCCACGGAACAACACCAAGGCCGTCGCAGTAGGGAGTGGAGAGTGATGGTAATTACTTAACCCCAACAGATAAGACACAAAGTTGGATGCCGAGCTTATGAAATGTAAAAATACATTAATTGTAGCAGTCATAGACAGAGTCAGCATAGTTTTAAAAAGCCCTGACAGTTTGCATAAATTTGGTTGAAAGGGTGTGTTGGATGTTGTGGTGCCAGGAATTTGCCATGTACAATAATAGTAGTAGCCAACTCGAGGACTGGAATTAACCGCCTGAACCAGCTTGCAGAGGTGTGCACATGTGTCACATGAACTTGACTTGTGACAGGGACTCATCACTATTTTTGTCCTTTTGACTTGAAAATATGTAGATGAAGAAGTATGTTCTTTAAAACTTGCACTATGATCGATTAATGTCCCTCACTTTCCTGAGTAAAATAATGTTATACTTTTCATTCCCAGATGATCTACTGTTTCAAGCGACCCAGCATCTAGTTAGGATGCAGGAGAGGACCATACAGTATAAATGTTGCTCAGCAATAGTTGGAAAAAGTAACACTAAAGATAATTTTGTTTGTGTACAAAAACTACACTTGGTCAACAAAACAGACAAAGATACAGTAACTTCCAGCTTTGTTAAACATTTGAAGTTGCACAAAGAACATTCAGCATTCAGGCTAACTGTAACAAAGTTAGCAAGCTCATGGTTGGCTAATTAGCTCAACAGCTAAGTAACTGTTTAATAAACTTATTTTACCAATAAATAAAAATTTTGAAATTATTCATGAAAATATATAATGCAATATTACTGTAGTTAGATCTGCATTACAATTAGTGAAGTGTTTGTTTTGAATTGTAAGTGTTTTTCAGGATTTGAAACTCAAAGTTTGGGAGTCAAGACTTGACTTAGGTGTCTTCAGTCCTTTGACTTGGGACTTGCTTTTCTTAACTTGGGAGCAAAGACCAGGAACTTATTTGAGACTTGCAAAACAATGACTTGGTTTCACCTCTGCTAGCTTGCTTGCTATACGTCATATTTGCCATACTGTAATGCAGTATCTCATTGCTGGTTTTCTAGTGATTGAAATTAAACCTTGTCACCTAAACGCTGAGGTCTCTGAGTTTAATTCAGATGTGCTGATTTAAGAAAGATCAAGCACATGGTGTGTCAAGTGATTGATCAAAAACTCTTTTTTTCCTTTTATCACATAGTATGATGTGCAGTAGTATGTACTGTTTGTGTGAGACAGAGAAAGAGAGAGCAAGTGACTGTTTGTGTAACACATGACTTTAGGAACAGATGGAGGCTCCTTACCCACACACTGCAGGGAGACGATCTCCTGGTTTGGACAAGATGAGCTGTGTAATGCCACAATTAGAAAAACATGTCATGTTATCAAGAGTACATGCAGTAAACCAGGGTCCACTCCACTGCTGATATTTGCAGTGTAAGGTTTAATATTTATATTTAAAGCTCAAGCACCTGAGTTTTATTTTTTTCCAAAAAAAAAATACTCACTGTGTCAATTTCTTTTGTAAAAGTAATTGCGACAAACATTTACAAAAAACAACAAAACAATATAAAATGGGGGGCAAATGTCCTGATGAAAAGTGTTAGTACTATATAAATCTCTCAAAATGCTTTTTCCTATAAATGTACAAGTAATGTCAGTCTAAATATATGAAATACTGAAGGGATACCATCAAACATATTTCAATTTAGGAATGCACAGATAATGTCAGATGTAATATTTGAATTACTGAGGGGATGCCAATGATTTTATGATTGATGATTTCATTTGCTTTTTACATCTTTTTGGTCGTTTTTTAAATTATTTTATGTCATCATAGTCTTGTATGTGTTATGTGTTTTTTTCCTGTATTAAGTAGCTAAAAGAAAAAAAGAAAAGAAATATAAAGAAAAGAAATTATTGTGGATAATATCTCTTGAGCTTTTCCACAAATATTGATAGAATTTACATGATGCGATAGAGTTTATAATAAAGACATTGAAAGGATTATAGCTGAGGTCTGAGCTGTGTATGAAAAGAACAAAAAGGGCTAAACTGTTTACCTGACATGTACCTGACCCTGGATAAATGAAGATGATCTGCTGTTCAGAGTTAAACCAGGTCCGGACTGCTGGGTCCGAATTGCCTTGGTGTCATAGGACCTGCAGATAGAGAGAAAGGCAGTTCAGCGAGCTGAAGAATTAAACTTGCACATACAGAAATCATTTTGTTGAAACAATGCCTGATTAAGTTCAGACACTCATTTTGCTTCTGTCACTCTGAGACACCCTGGGGAGACCCCGTGGAGAATCAATTCAACCCTAAACACACAGCAGCAGGTTAGGAGAAATCAGGAAAAATCAGGGCTCAGGAAGAGCAGCTGAGGAGGGATCCCTCTTCCAGGACGAACATATGTGCAAAGGTGTAAAGGTCAGGTCTAACCAAATAATAATTGAGTTAAAGTGAGGATTTTTTTTGTTTTGTTTTTTTTACCTTCTGAATCCTAGCTGAGCGCAGGTCTGGTCAGCGTAGCTCTGATCCCAGTTTTGGTAGCACACTGGTAGGAAGCTGCTTTCTGGAGCTGTCTTCACCTGCAGACCTCTGTTCTTGTCAAACCTCACTGAAGGAGACAAAAGAGGACAACTTAGATGGTGTCTCCTCAGTGGGTTCTGCTTACCACAATATGATAGTAATATGGAGTCTTTGGCCTGTGTGCTGCTGCTGTTGCAACTACAAACAATTACAGTTAAAGATTAAATCAAATATGAAGTAAATTAACTTCACTTAGAAAGATTTGACAAATGCAAGCAAGCTTCAAGCTTTCTTTCATGTTTTTTTTTTCTACAGACAAATTACACTTCAATGTCTGACAAGGTGATCTCACTTAGAATAATATTGAAAATGTATGCCTTGAAAAAGGAAAGTAAATATCAATCTATCAATCTCAATTCATGTTTACTTTATATCTAATTGATAAATGTACTCAAAGTTTACCTGCAATTACTCACTTTTGTGAAGTTGTGTCAATTTAAAAAATTACTAATTATTAATAAGTGGAGTTACCTAAGTTAGTAACTCCAGTAAACCAAGTTGGTCTGACTTTAACTGATCATGCCAAAAGAGATTTTGCCAGTAATGAAGTTCGGAGATCTGCAAGTTATGTTTTTTTTATATCATGTTAAGAAAACACAAATATAATTGACTAGTTTACAACCAACAGAATACAGATATGTAGCTTAGTAAAATTGGTTTACTAAAGTTGCTAAAACTTTGAAAGACTGATTTAAATAAACTTGCCATTTTTAAGTTGCAACAACTTTACAAAATTAAATAAAAATAATTAAATCTTACAAAAACAACAATTAGATATAGAGTAAACATAACTTAGGACTAATATCCATACTAACCTTTTTCAAGGCAATCGGTTTCCTATATTTTTGTAAGTAAGATCAACTTCTTATATTTTTCAGTGTACATAATTTCCTAAAATAACATCTAAAAGCTAAAGTATTGTGCCATCTACTGGAATGCACTTTTTTTACATTTGCTAAAAAAAATAACATAATTAAAATGATCAAGGTTAATCTATTGTTATCAATAACACTGCATACATGAGCCTGTCATAGAATATTGTCCCCATTATGAAACCTATGTATGTGAACTCAACACAAGATCCTCTTGCCTGTTTTTCATTTTTAGGATTTCCTTTTGGCTGTCAAGTGTCTGCTAATCCCTTTTCACCATCTGTCCCTGCGTTAGTCTGTAACTGGTGGGGTTGACGTCTGTGCTTGTGTGTGTGTGTGCATGTGACTGCTCACCACAGTTTGTTTCATCAGTGCCCAGTTGGCAGTCCCTTATTGCATCACATTGGACAGTATTGTTGGGGCAGGTGTCAGGTACTGGCAAAGATGGATCTTCATTTTCAACCGTATCGTGCTTGTTGTAGAGGATTGCTGTTGTCACTAAGCGGGTGCCATAGCGAACTGTGATGGGGAAGGTAATGAGTGTGGTTAAGTAGAGGGAGTGCTGTTATTTTAACTAAGACTAAATCTAGACATGACGCAAAACCAGGAAATCATAAATTAAAACAACACTTCCACATTCCTCACATGATGAGTATCTGTAACCACTTTTAATTTATTCACACATCCTATGGTGATCCAATGCCCGTAAATGATTGTACAATTCAGTTTGCCACAGCTACCAAATTACAACTACTAAACATTTTGTGAATGCCAACAAAGCTCAATGGATATTTAAAAAATATATATATCATATTATTATCTTGCAAGACAAACTCTGTAAAAGGACAATAAGATTAAAAAAATAAAGGAAGCCAGAGCAGGAAACTTTTTTTCAGAACCTGGCAACAGCTGGATGTACAGTCTGATAAAAGTCTGACAGACTGAGAGCTTAGAAACAGGTGAAAAACTGCATAGATGTAAGTGTGCTGAAATCTTTTTTAGAAGATTGGACTTTCTGATGTTTCCAGCAACTTGCCAAAACTAAGCTGGGTTAAGCACTGGTTGTCCTGCAGAATCTAGCAACAAAAACATTTTGGTGAAGATTCTTGGCCATCCAGGTCATGCTCATTTTAAGTGTTATATTGTAGGCAACTGGACTTGCTTGACTTTCTAGAGGATGCTTCACCTCTCATCCAAGAAGCTTCTTCAGTTCTGACCTGAACTCTCTTTGATGAGAGATGAAACATCATCAAGGAAAACAAAATGTTCGTTTTAATGGCTTAATAAAGCATTACATATCAACAATAAAGTCATTTTGTTTCACCTCTCATAGATCTGCCCCATTACCAAAAACAAATGCAAACAAATCTATTGTCTTTAGAACCATCTGATCTGTATGAATAAACACAGTATACCTCCAAGCCAGATGGCCAGTGCCAGCAGACCGAGCACCAGTAATGTTCCCCCTGACCCTCCATAACACTGGGCATTACTCCCACAGCATCTTCTCTTCGACCTACTGCTGGGGGCTGAACACAGATAGTACACAAAAATATAAGCAAACACACAAAAACAAACACACATGAATAACCATCAAGGTGACTCAGTCTCCAGTGCATGCATTGTATTCTCAAGAGAATGTGGGAGCTGTGGAAATCACTCACGTGCGCTTGACCGTGTAACTTGGGGAGCAACCACAGGTGGCGTATACTGGGGAATGTAATGTGGATGGGTATAGGGTGTCAGGCCTGGACCCACTCCATACACCACCTCCTCATAGGTCTTGAGGGGGGGCTGGGTGTGCAAGCCAACAGAGTAGTAAGGAGGAGGGGCCTCGTTCTGTGAGGAAAAGACAATAGAAATCAGATGAAAAGCACATAAGTAGAACATGATATAGATAAAATCCCTTGTTGGAAAAACTCACAATGTGTTGTGAAGTTTTTTTCCCTTTTTGATTCATCTGTAACCATTGGACACAACACACTATGCTGTATTTACATTTGTAGAAGGTAGAATAATATCAGTAGATAGACAACAGATAGGCAATAGACAACAGAGGCAAACCTGTTGCATGTTTTCGGTTGCCAAGGCTGAGCACGTTGACGCAGTCCTAGCACTATTATCAACCCTATGTTTAAGTCCACACCTGAGTAATAACCTCACATACAAAGAAACATGACGTATCCTGGCAACAGTGTCTAAATGATCGGGTTTTAACAGTTCATTTCCTCATTTATTGTTCATGAAATCTCAGACAAAGGATTTAATCAGTATTTGAGTTTTTATTCCATGTTTCACACTAAATATTGACTTCAGTCTGAGGAAGCCATTTGGTTTTGACTTTTTTTGGTATTCTAATGCATTGTACACATTCTGTATATTCTTTGTTTGCATCTTAATAAAGCGACTGAGAGACAAAATACATACATCCTCAAGCTATCAACATCTGCACAACGCACTTCTAAAGCTCACTAATTTACACGTCACATCTTATTTGATTTATCCAGACAAAAAACGCAGTGTAAAAAAAACATGTTGGTGTTGGGGGTGTTTTGTTATGCAGTTTTTCCATTGGAGGTGCTGGATTTTGCAATCTTCATATTTACACAGAAAAGCTGGTTCCTTTTTTTCAGTCTATGTGACAAGATAAGTAGCTAACCAGTTGCTGGCACAAGCTTCATATTTTCCATATATATGTGTATGTGTATGTGTGTGTGTGTGTGTGTGTGTGTGTGTGTGTGTGTGTGTTTGTGTGTAATTTTGTTCTTTTCATCTTTTGGTATGAAAGTAAATATTTCAAAATGTTGAACTATTCCTTTACTTTTCCAGTAAAATGTTACAAATACATTCATGTCAGCCTGGTCTCACATCCAGGGCATCAAAACACACCGCTTCATCAAATACGGATGGACAGCACACCCTTTTGCATCTGAATGAAATGTACCGGGCTTTAAACCAGCTCCCGTGTAAACCCATGCACATCATTTTTTTAAAGTCAGAGCAAAGGACATAGTGTAAAGAGTGTGCAAGTCTTCTTAGGTGGTCCAACAAGCACAGGACTGTAACCCAGGAGACCAGTGTTTGTGTCCTGTATGTAACTGAAAGTCAGTGTTTGGGGTATTTTTATATCCCAGTTGTTATATATGTAAGTCAACTGGCATGAACAACATCAACCACAATCTTTTTCTACCCCTAACAAAATAGTTTTATTGCCTAAACCAACAACCAGTGTAAAGATGCTGTGCAATAGGCTTATAATGACTCTGAAAGCTTCTGTCCAAGTATCAGAATATGGCAAGTAGGGATGAGAACATGCTGTTCATGAACAGTTGCAGCATGTATCCACAAAGCTATCTTGTTTGGTGGTATGTGGGATGGAACAAGATGTTTAAGCAGATATGAATGTTCCCAAATACAAAATGGTATGTCACTAAACTTGTTTGAGCAAGATGTGGCCAGAACACCTGTTTGCATTGTCACCCGTTTACAAAAAGTGATAAAATGCAAGGATGAGTCAGTACAATTTCCTCTGTTTACAAATCAAAAGATAAAGAGACTTTTTTTCATCATGTTTTGTCATAGGAATGAGTTAATACTTTACTGCGTGGAAGAAGTTTGACATGATTACTATCTGTTACCGTGTTTTCAGTATAGTCATTTGCAGCCTTGAGCAGTAACCAAATTCATCATATAGTTCCCAACAACCAATGATGATGGCTTCTTCAGAGCTGTGGTGACCTTTCTTCATTTAACATTGTGGTCACATACAAAAAGAAAATCTTTTGTCAAAAAAAGAATGGGATTAATCTATCGAGGTGGCACTGGCTCACTACAAAAGGTGTTTCATAAGACCGTTTCTGTTGCATGCTGATCAAATATCAAAATACACCTGTAGGCAGCATACAGCCCACTTAATTGAAAATGGCCGGCGTGAACTAGGTGGAAGAGCAGGTTCATCGTATTTCCCAGGGGAGTACACTGGGGTCATCTTGCATAGTTTGCCTGCCAGCCATCATCATGGAAAAATACTGAAGGAGTTAAAAGATTAGGTGTTCACATGACAATTTAAAGGTCAATATTTAAGTCAAATACTTACTATGATAATATAAAGTTACAAAGCTACCCAACATGAAACTGGAAACTAAAGCATTCCTTCACATTTGTCTGTAGTGTCAAAAAGAAATCAGAGCAGTTTTCTGCATTTCTTAAGAGCTTTTAGTGACACATCTGAAATATTTCTCTTATAGTAAACAGGATACAATCAGTCCAATAAAAATGTGAATTTTAACCAATCGTAGCAAATTGACATCATGTACTCATCGTTAGTCAAGTATATTTTTTAGGGCTGTCATGATCAGATTTTAACTACATGCTTATCATCGCTGAAAGAGCTCACAATAATGATATATCGCAAAGTCTATATAAAAAAAAATTAAATGCTACTTTGTTACTTTGTTTATTGTGCATTTATCCCTATTGGCAAATTAATTACACTCAAAAAATAAGTGAAGGAATTGGATATAGTCTGTAACCATAACTGCACTAAAGCATACAAAAAGAGCTTTTACATTGAAGGATAGTGACAAGGCACCCATATGGCACTGGGGAAGGGCGACAAAGTGAGAACAGAAAGAAATACATACGGTTCAAGTGGCAGTGGATTATTTACACAATATTTTCATATGTGTTTTGTTAACAAGATATCAATATTTAATTTTAACATATCATGGTTGTCGTCATTGCCAGTGTATCACAACACTCCTGGTACTTTTATAACCCAAAACCAGTTTTTCTCAGAGGGCTTCTGACAATCTGTGTAACATACAATACTCCTGGAATCCTTGAGATAAACAGAATGATTAAGTATTCTACATCTTAACATAATCAAGCCATTTAAAGACTCATTGGATTATCTTGAAAATGCTTTAAAGCTGAAAACTTGGCTTTTATCTTGGCTCATAAAAAGTTGTTGGAGATGCCTAGTACACACAACAAAAAAATAAAAAATTGGAATATTATGTAAATGATTGTGTTATGATGTAAAGAGTGTAAAGGTGTTGCCCAAAAGAAGCAATTTTTAGCTGTTTTTTTTATTTTTTATTTTGGCAAAACCTATATTTAAACTTACTCCTTACCTCAGTGGTGTCAGTCTATAACCCATGCAATGAGCAGCATTTTTCAAGCTTGTGGAGACCAAGCAGGTTTGTAGACAAATAAACACAGTGAAACTCTAAGTGAGCAAACAGAGAAGCAGATAAAAAAGAACCGCCATTGAGAGTCACAGAGAAAGGTCAGTGGTGATCAACTAGGTATTTGACAATCGATTAGAGGAGGGTTGAAGTAGAGGAGAGGACACACACTGAAGCAAGACAAGAGAGTTTTTGTAATAAAAGAAAGACCTTGCAAGAACCTACCGGGTCATGCTTTGCCATCGGACTGGTCAGCAAAGAGTGGAGAGTGGAAGTTAGCGCAGGTGAGTGGAGCTTTTTTACATCCAGGTGTTTACTCAGTCACTGAGCAGAGGTTACAGCATAGTAGTGCCATATTAAACACCTCTCATCTCCTCTTTCTTTTCTTCTCCTCTCCTTTCTACTGAACTGTTTGTTTGTCACTGACCTTCATGCAAGCAACAACAGGTAGGTCTACCTTCCCCCTCCTTGCCTGACACCTCCTACTTCCAGCGTCCATCATTATCAGTCCTTCATTCCTCTGTTCACAGAGACGGGCGTGCCCAGTGCACCAATTTCCCGTCTGCCAGACCGGTTTCGTGGCAGCCAGATACTGTCAAAGCTCGTTTCAGAGCACCGAGCTCCATTATGGCTCAAATAACACCAGCTGAGCTGTCAGGGCCACGAACCAAAATGTCTTCCTCCCCACAGAGAAAGACAGAAACCTAAGAAAAAAGAAATAAAAAGGGTGAAAGGCTGATTTTTTTAATGTACAATTAAATTCTATTCACATACAAAATACTTGTAGGCAGTATAGAGTGTGTGAGGTATGTCATGTTGTGCCATCTCGTGTGAGATATGTACTCGGTTAGTTCAATCACCAAAAAATCAGTGCTGAGGAAGCTACTTTGAAAACATATAAGCTACCAATTACTTCACACTGAAAGCAACTGGACTACGGTATAGACACCTTTTGGGAAAAAAGTAGTTTGGCTGACTAAAGCTACTTAGCAAAAGTAGTTCAAACTACTTTTAAAAAATTATATAGACAGTTACAACAAAATATAATACAAAAAGTTACATGCCAGCAAAAAATACTGCTCACCTGTTTGGTGCAAAAAAAGTGCCAGCTTGTTTAGAGGTCACAAAAAAAAACAAAAAAAACAAAACAAAAAAAGAAAGAAACACTGCACTTTTTATAGGAAAATGCAACAAATGTCAAGTTTGGTTTTGCACATAATGTCAGTGTACATCTGTCAGAAACTTGCCTCCCGTTCAATGGAATCCAGGTCGGGGTGTTGCAGCAAGCTGGATTACTCAGTATAGCCACTGATCCATTCATCAGGTAGCTATAACAGCTTATTTTATTCAAGGTCACGGGTGCCTGGGTTACATAATATAATGGCAGTCCCGTCCCAAAAAATTTACATGACATGATGTCAACATCACATTGTTTGTAAGGAGAAGCTGGAGAACAAAGAGCTCTCTGCTTAAATATATCAGGGAATAAGGGTAATGATTAATGGGTGTGCAAATTCGCAAATGTGACTCACATATAAGTGCAGCTGCTTCAGTGTTTTCATTAACTGAACTGAATTTCAGGCCCCCACACAAATCTCAGATGTTGCTTGGGGAAACTTTAGGCACTGATTCCTCTGTGTTCAATTTTCCATTCACTTTCAGAATGATCACTGGTTCCTCTCTCAGCCACTTATGTTTCTCCAATTTTGCATATTCCCCTTTTCTTTAGTTTCTGTCACTTGAGTCGCAACATTTCTCGCCACTGTTGTTTTCTGTTCACAGCCTATTTGCATAATCGTTAGTTGACCAGTACTTGTCAGGGTCTGGAAATCCAATAAAACTGATCCTTGGCTGTGTCTAACTTTGTAAATTTCCCTGTGCTCACAGTAGTTTTATTTCTTAGTGATGCTTTTTCTGCATCTTTTTCCTTGAAACAATATGTTAGACTTCATAAAAATCTAGCTTGTGTGTTCAGTATGATAAGAAAGATTTCTGCCTCCATTGACTTGGTGCTGCACTATTTGAGTGCATGAATACAGGCATTGTGGTGGCCTCATGGTCTAAGATGCACACCACATAACCACAATGTCCCAGATTTTAACTTGACTGAGGCACTTTTTAAACACGTCACAATCTCTCCAAACGCTCTCTCATTTCCACAGCCCTGTATTCTTAAACAAATAAATCTCCCCAAAATATATTGCCATTAAACAAATAGAGCACGTCAATGCATAACATCAGAGTGCTGAAATACAGATCTCTACTGCAAAACATTTGACTTTCAGACAAAGTCTTTTTGTATGTCTATCTAAATCTTGCCATTTCTGAGATACTGAATTTTTGAAAAGCAGCATTAGATATTCAGCGTAAAGATGTGTTTACCTTGTAACACAACTAGAGGGTGACATTACAGTCTCCTCCTGTGCACGTGGGACATTAAGCACTCACACATAGAGTGACTCGTGAAAAAGTCCCTCTTCTGAAAACCAGCAGATGATCTCTGACATTTAAGTGGCATCCCACGGTTCAGATTGACTGAGCAGTTTTCTGTCTGCAAGACAGAAACCAAAGGCAACACAAGCATACGATTCAATGGGGTTTTTCTTTTTTTCTTTTCATTTACCAGGAACTAAAACTTGCAGAGTCACATGTGAAAAGAAGGTGAGGGGCAGAAAGGGAAATTTGGATGACATATTCAACTATAATTAAGAGAAAGGTTCTTTTTCAGAGTTAAAACTATGTTAAGGAAGGTATTGATGAATAGATAAGAGTTTAAGAAAGGTAAAATAAATGATATGACTGACAACTAATGACTGATGCATCTTTCTGAACATTCTGACGCATTCCTCTTCAATGTAGTAATACTGGTACTGAGGGCTTTTTTATGCATATGCAGTAACAACATTTCAATGCAGTTTCAGCAGGCCTAATTATAAACATAAGATTAGCATGCAAAGAGCAAGAGTTTGGTCTTTTCATGATGAGACAAATGCCCCGTGAAGAATGTAAACATTGTGTTTAGTTACCAAACAGCAAACAAGGTCAAAACCAGAGTAAAGGCTGGCACTGTTGTAATGTAAACAGAGGAGGCAAGTCAGATAGTGTGGCTGATTGAACAGCCAACGTCAGCTCAGTTCAGGACAATTGTGTCATAAATCTATCTTGTTTATCTCACATTTATAATAGAGCAATATCCAGTGGACATAGGAAATCCAGTTCATACATGTGAAAGTTTTAGGCTTTTTAACCCTTTGAAACTTGGAGCTACATCACTTTTCTTGTGCTGCTTTCAGATGCCTTTCACAGATATTTAAACTTTTGAACTCTGAGCAAATAGCTTTAGTAGTTATTGGCAGCTATTAGAGTTAGAAAATTATATAAAAATCTAGAGAAAGATTTCCAGAGTGCTATATTTAAAATGATCATAGTTATAAATTTAAAATACATTTTTTAAATTATTGTAATTTTTAAGACATTTTTGGGTAATTTCCTTTTCCTTTTATTTTACTTTCCCATTTTTTGTTTGTTTGTTTGCTAATTTCCAGCTATTTTATTGTACTTTTCAGTATCGCTGGGTCATTTCCTCTTATGTGCTCATTGCCTTTTCCCCATTTTTTTGAAAGAAATTGGGCCAATTTGCTCAGGTTTCAAAGTGTTAAAGCTTTTCTCATTGTATCTATGCTATATAATGGAAGTACCGGCAGTCAGTATGTGAAGGTACATTTCTCAGAGAGTGGTCTTTGGATGAATGATTGTTAAAGGGATGCTTTTCTGATTTTTTTTTGTGTGTGGGTAGTAGTATAAGGTTAACTTCTACTTCATCTTACCAGTGACCAGATCTTCGTCTCTTCTCCCAGCTCAAAGATCAGGCTATTACTTTAACTACAGATTGTACTTCCTCAATTTTGAATGCCCACCACTGCATGGACAAAAACAGTAGTATGGAGGCTGATCAAGAGAGAGACCCGCCCCTCTCTCCTAATGCAGACTAAACTCAGATCAAACTGGACAACTAAACAGTGCTGATCAAATTTAAAATAAGATACTGTTCATGTATTGCCTATTTCCCTTCCAAAATGCCCAAAGAAACATATTTTTAGTGCATTGTTTAGCTTTAATACAAGAATTTATGAACAGGAAGTGGGTACTATACTATTGCTGAAAAAGGGAGGTTGAAAAAAACTGAGATCAAAAGGTAAAATTAAGCAGTGTTCATAAAATAAGGTAATTTGTTCGTGATTGCTTCTATATTGCTATTGATAAGCTTCCATAATGTCACCCATCAGCAGGAGCATTTTTGGGCCTGTGCAGCACAATACAGGTAGTTGTAGGTTTTCTACCTCATAGGCAAAAGCAAATGCCACAGCCTTTTTCCTTTGTTTTCCTTTCTTTTCTTTCTTTCCATCAGTGAAATCATCTTGAACTGGTGGGGGTTACATTTTTTGAGTAATTTGCCAACTACTAGCTAATAGCCTTCAAAAAAGAAACTCTTATTGCACATATTCACTTATGGTAACCTTTACATCACACATTTTTTAAAAAGTGTACAAAACACTGGCCTGATGTGCTCGAGAATGAGATGAGGTGAGGAGATATGGGCTGCCACAGTCACTGAGGTTTGTTGAAACTGGTGATAGAGATATAGATAGTTCATAACTTGTTTATAACGTACGGCATATTTTAAGTTTCTAACTTATTTATGACTTACAAGCTATTTTAAGGCATTACACTAAATGAATATATTATCTCCAGCCTCATTACCTACAGACTAGACTCATAATGCCTGGAGTTATGACAGCAATATATGTCATGATAAATTTGTGTCCATCAACAGCTCAAGCAATGGGTTGCCTGTTTTGCCTTTAATTCATGTTAAAATTCATTATAATTATCCCCAAATAAAGGTGTATTTTAGCCACTAGATCTTCTCACAGACATCTCTAGCATTGCTCTTTGCAAAAACCGCTTGCAGCCGACCACAACTGAGGTTTTACAGACGCTGACTATCACAGGAAAAGATACAAATATATGAACTGCTGTCAAACAGGCACGTGCATGCAAACTAAACAGAGGCAAATCGAGACGTGTCGGCTACTGACCTAAAAAATTAAATGTATATTTATATATATATATATATACATATATATATATATATATATATATATATATATATATATATATATATATTTAAAAGCACCAGAATGCTTCTCTTACCAAATTACTACCTGCAATTACAAAAAAATGGAAGGGGAATCCCTAAATGCTTCCTGTTTCTTTTCTGTGAACTGTGTATAGTCCAACTTTTTTTTTTTCTATAGCTCTCGATAGCAGTCCACTGTCTGTCATGTGCCCGCCGAGAGTGTGAAAAGGGGAAAAGAAAAAGAAAAAGAGGAAGGAAAATGTTTGGTGGAAGAGGTGAAACTAGCAGCAGCGTCACTGATGTATTGACAACAGGAAGCACGTCAGCTGAGAGGGAGGGGAGTTGAGCAAGAGAGGAAGATATTTGGGGAGAACTATGTAAATAATTAGGCAAAAACAAGCTGCCTCTTCATATTATTTCCACAGATGAACAGACACCACATTAGCAAGAGAAGAGCTGCTCCCCCCTCTGACAACATTTATCAACATTTTTATATTGATCTGAACTGTTATACAGACTTGTTTTGGAGGGAAGATGATTCTGCGGGTTGATTTGCTTTGCTGGTGATTGGAATAAGGGATTTTTTGATGGATGGTGTGTGGATTATGACTGAATAACAATATCACCAGGTACCAGACATGGATATGAGCAAAATGACTTCAATTCTTGTCTTCCTGATAATCTACATAAACCGTGCATCAGGTAAT
This sequence comes from Plectropomus leopardus, assembly GCF_008729295.1. Taxonomy (NCBI): domain Eukaryota; kingdom Metazoa; phylum Chordata; class Actinopteri; order Perciformes; family Serranidae; genus Plectropomus; species Plectropomus leopardus. The sequence continues at coordinate 18,436,280 of NC_056467.1, read as the reverse complement.
TATCAACTTTTTTTAAAACAATATTGTAATTGGCTTTTTCTTTTTCTTTTCAATCTGTATTATTTAATCTTGTTTTGTATTTAAATTATTTTTTTACAGTGTTGAGTTTTGTTTATCAGCATAGAGGTGTTACAGTCATGTGAAATACGTCAGGACATACATTGAAATTCTGGGAAGTCTACTTTTAGAACTACGTCTGCAATAAGGTTTCCATGTAGGCATCAGGAGGGAAATAAAAGAGAATTTTCTAGAACATTCATCACAAAGTTTTCCTGTTCCACTCAGATGATTGAATCCTGCAGTTAGAGTGGAACTAGGTAATACCTTGTTCCCTTTACAAAAAACTCAACGTGTCATTCTCATCAGAGATCCCACAAGTGATTTGCAAGGTCGTCACGCAGACTTCCTTTTCGCTTTAAATAACGATAACAATTCAGCTTTTTTGCAACATATAGATAAGTTAAATGACATAAGTCTGAAATCAAACAGCATCGTGTCTCCTCTCTCTGCCTTATAATAGGTATAAATATATGAATGTATTTTATTTGGGGAAATTTAAATGATCTTTAGTACTAACTGTACATCATAATTCCCCCATTGTGTTCTTTGTCAGGGCTGGACATGCCTCCACCTGCTGACCTGGACGTGAAGATTTTGGATGGTGAAGTAATAGTACTTTGGAAACATCCTGTGAACGCCCCCTCCAACCCCCACTACAATGTACAAATGGCAAAGTATGTTTAAATTCGAGTTTAGAGTAACAATGTACTGTTCACAAACTTCCTATTATTTTGCAATTAAAATTTCACCATTTTCTTTTTTTCCTTTCCTTTTCCTTTACCTTTAACACACTTATTTGAGTCCTTGATACATATAATTTCCTAGGGACTTTTACTGAACTGCTACATATTTAGCTTTTTATCAGTCACTCATTTATTTATCATTTCATGTTTTCTGTCTTCAGGTACAGTGGTGAATGGGGTATCGTGACCAGCTGTACGGGGATCAGTAATACCTACTGTGACATTAGCAGCCTTATATATGACTATACCACTGCTTATAAGGTCAAAGTTCAGCTGGTTGCAGGACATAACGTGTCTGACTGGGTGATCAAGAGGAAATTTCTCCCAAATAAAAGTAAGCATAGCTGTTTATTCCAGTCTGGTCATATAACCATAACTAAAACATTACATTTTATCTGATAAAGTCATGTAGTTACACCACAGGGTATTTTCTTACCTCTCTGTGTTCCTGCAGGCGAACTCCAGCCGCCCTCCTTCACTTTGTGGGCTACTTCCAGCACTCTGAAGGTTTATGTCCACCAAAAACCCATTTTGGAAAAACTCTTTCCTTTTGGGCTCACCTACACCATCTATCTGGAGGAGAGAGGACAAAATAAAAAGGTACAATATGTGAAATAATCTAAGACAGCACCTCAAAAAAATGCTACAAAAATGTCTTTAGTAGAGAAACAAACAAAAAAGTCTTATAATTATAAACCCATTTTACAAAATCTCATCATTAATATTGTACTTTTCTGCCTGAATCAACATCTGCACCTTACTCAGCCTAGGCTGTATAATGTGGACTATACATTGCCTTGAGCTGTGCGGCATTTTGATTTTTCCCCAACAGAATACAACGGCATATCTGATAAATGACAATGGGAGAATCAAGTCTTTCACTTCTCTCCACTGGGGGACGGAGTACTGTGTCAGCATCCAGGTCAGGGGGAATGGAGCAATGTCCATCAGCAATGTGTCCCCTAAACAGTGTCTGGTGCTACCGGAGCAAGGTAAGAAAAACATCATAATGATTTGGACCCCATAAAACTACAGTGTGTCTTCTTTGTTTCTGCATGTTCGATTTCTGTGCTAAACTGAGCTAAATGGTTGCTTGTGGTAGCTTTTTATTTAATTTTGTTTACAAGAACTTGGCTAAGCATGTTTTCTTAAATGTCAATCTCATCTTCTATGACTCAGTTTAAAGTTTGTGAGAAAGGATGATTCTATTGCAATATACAAACTCAAATCTACAACTTTTCACTCATCATACTATTGCTCATATTAAACCCCTACCTGATTTTATTCCTTCCAGAATATTTCATAATTGCTCTGTCATCCCTATCTACTATGGCTGGGCTGGCCACCATTGCTATCATGGCAGCCATCCTCCTGTGTTACCTTAAACGTCCAGAGAAAACACCTGTTGCATTAGTAAGTATATTCAGCTACAGAATACTGGGGAAAATTACAGTTATTCAGACTTGTACTGTTGATGTGGAAAACAAAACCAAAAAATTGGTTGTTTTACTTCCATCTCATTGACATTAGCCTTGCTAAGGTGGTTGAGTTGGTTGTACTAACTTTGTTCCTAAACATGACTTTACAAAACAATAAATAACACAAAAACCATGGTCTTTTCTCTCCTCATCACAGAAATCCCCCGTAAGTGGCTGGCGTCCATTCACTGTTGGAGAGGGGACAATGGAGACTGTTACAGACAAAGGGTGGTTCCTGTCCAGTTACAGAGCAAAAGTGAAAAACTGCATCAAAGACCCAGTGACACATGTTACAGCAATAGAGAACAATGAAGAGGAGGACAGGAGAACCAGCATGGACAGCGGGGTCAGCGTGGAGCCCAACTCGGCCACAAACAGCGGAGGAAGTCCTCCAATGAGACAAGAGGACAGTGGCTGTGGGAGCATCGGAGGACCAGAGAGCTCCACTAGCTGTGAAACAGTTTACCCCCTGCAGGACGACAGGACTGAGGCTGACATAGCCAAGAGGGACGATAGTGGGTTTGAGCTGGGCTGCCAGCTTGATTCTTCTTCTGTAAATCTGGGTGGGCAGGACAATGGACCACTCAAGGGTGCTAATTATCGCAGCCAGGGCCCCTCTGTTGGCCAGATTAATATCTGTGATGAGGAGATGTTTGAACATATGCCTCCAGACTCAATTTTGGCCGAGGTGGTCACAGGTTACAGATCTGGGCCTCAATCATGTATCTGCTCAGGAGCAGGTCAGTGCACCTGGTGCCACAAACAAGGCCACTGCGTAATTGAGGTTAGCAAACAATACAGATCTATATGTATTGACAATGGACTGCTGAGCAGCAAATGTGATTTTGTGGACTCTTACAAAGGGGGGCTTACATTTCCAAGTTATTCAAAAAAGACACAAATGGACACTGTCATGGTGGATGACTTAGACACAACTTTTATACAATTGGGAGAGACTTTCCCTCTGCTAACAGCTCTAGTGTCGCAACCCCTGGTGGAGGGAGGACAGGACTTTAATATGAACAATGTGTCTCTTTCTCTTTGTGACGTCACGCTGAAGACTGAGTGATACGCTGTGGAATGCAACGCTATTTATAAAAATCATGCTGATATAAGCTGCGCTACTGGAGCGATACACTCCTTTTTCAACATCAAAGGTTTTTAATCGTGAAAAAGAAGAATTGGTTTGTATTTGAAGGGAGAGGAGTAGCTCCTGTATTGAAAATCTGTGGAAAACGATGGAGAAAACAGAGCAAAGAAACAGGCTGTTTAGTTAACACAGGAAGGAAACAGAGGTTAGACCACACAGCTGCTGGCTGGTAGCTGTTGGCTGGAGTCTCGGGCACCTCTACAGACAGAGAGCATCAGACCTTACTCAACCCTGCCCCACTGGGTGTACTTACAACTGACTAAAACGCTGCATGCCGGAAGTGAAAGTAGAGTGGGGAGCAATGCAGAGAAACCGTTTGAAAGTTACGTGCTTATGGAGATTCTGCGATTTTTCCCTGCCTCTCACCTCCGCCAACAACTCTAAGTTGGTAACTGACAGTGAAGTTTCTGAAAAGTTTTTCTTTTTCTGACCACTATTAAAGTATTAGACCAATGAAAATACTTGTGAAGCACTTCAGTGTGATATGAAGTGGTGTTGAAAGAGGAGCAAATATCCTTTCCTCACATTCAATGTTTCAGATATTTCACAAAATTGTTTATAACTGTGGGCCTGTCTTTCAGCTATTATCTTGGTTAAGTTATTTAACAGACATGTAAAAAAAAACAAAAAAAAAACTATTTATTCATTGTGTATATTATTGTAAATACTATGTGACTCTGTTGTTCTTCAGGTCATTTAAATAAACCTACCCTCTGGAATGTTCTGCAAATTAAACAATACATTCATAATCACATAAAACTAAAGCGAATGACATGATGTTGATTTCAGAAACCATGACTCAAAGAAACACACACGGCAAATCCTGAGACAGCAGCATGATACCTACTGGGAAAAAAAAAATTACATATCTCCGTGCTGCACTTGGGATCCCCGTATGTAAATTCTGTACAAGAACCAGATCGGTGGTTTCGATGCCACCAAACGGAGAAACAAACACTTCCTCTTTCAGGCTTCCACTCGGTTTGAAAAAGTCCCGCTTTACACTTACAGCAAAGAGAGTATATATTGCCAATGTTGTCAACAGTTTCAGATTATATCAGTAAAATAATAGCTACACATCCGCTGTTAGGTGAAGGCACTTTTTATTGTAATGAAGCACATCTCTGGCAGTGGTAGGAAAACCATGGTGCCTACTGTACTTCTTCACGTACAGCTGAAGTACAGGGGAGGTGAGACAACTTTTGGTTAAATCTAAGTATTGAGAAGATCGAACTGCAAAGTATCACATGTTGCATGTTTTGCAGTACATGTCCACTGATGATCACCAAACTACCAGGTTACTCATTTAGTCTGTGGCACTATAACTTGTGCATATCCAATGATTGGTGACTGCAAGATTTGCAGGAGTTAATGCAGATTGTGTTCACAGTCACGTGACATTTTGGAGGGAGTGCAAATCAACGCAGTTGCAGATACCTCACCAAAAGCTGATTTATCAGACGTGAAACTGGCATCTGTTATCTATCAGGGGGATATCAATGCACAGACAAAAACATTCTACTGCACTGAACTTTTTAAAACCTGATTAAACTAATAAATACTCTCAGTTTAAAAAAATAAAATGAAAAAAACAATAATAATAAGTTAATGGAAGATTAACAAGCAACATTTACAGGGAGTGTTTTGTAGTAACATTGTACCCAAAAGTGGAATTTCTTACCTTTGACTAACAGGTCTGAATTTCCCTCTCATAACTGGGGCACTATGACACCAGACTCAACTTTTTTAAAAAAAAATTCTCTTGCCTATAAGCTTTGACCTCTAGATAATGTACTTTTTTAAACATTGCAGCCCTCTCAGTGGATCATCTGCCATTTATGTTTCTGTGCTAAGAGGGGTCATCTAAATTAACTTCAATCACACTCACCAACTTTTAACCCCTATTTTTGTTTTGTGTACATCTAAGTTGTTTTTGACTGAGAAAGAAGTTGATCTTTATTCACCTTTTGTAGGCAGCTCATATAGGAACAAACATTAGATTCAGAGAAAGAGGTTTTTGGTTAATTGAAAGAAAAACTATGAGACATAGTTCCACCAGCCAAAGAAGTTATCAAGAAGAGGGTAAATATATGACCTTGGAGGGAAGCCTCCTGCAGCTTACAAGAAAAGCGATATGTCTGGTTTCTGTGGTGAGGCTGTTGACATTATGCCTTCGCCTCAAAAGTACTTCTCATCGGCAGAATGTATGCGCGTTTCTCTTTGAAGTGTGCATGTTGGAGTGTGTGGGTGCCTGTTCATATTTGTACCACAAGAAGCCACACCTTTTCAAACTGAGACCATTTTCATGACAAATAACAAGACTTTAAATGTAGAAATTATTATGAACACAGTGGGCATTTTTTTTTTTTTAAGACAAAGAACTTAAATATTGCCCGAAGGCAGTGTCATGGCTCAAAAGCATTAGATTATACAAAGTGATGTAAAAACAACATGGTAAAATCCTTCCTAAGTTTTCAGCTTAAAATTTCCACACAAATTATAGCAGCAAAATGTGCAAAGTAACAGTTAATATACTGGGGGAAAAAAGGTAAACTGTGTGTAGGAGAGTGACAGACGAGTGAACTTGAACTGTCTTGCCAGTTGTCAGAATCAACTGCCACTTAGTCAGCCATCATTTTATGATACCACTGATGGAGAAGGGAGGCGGAGACTTCTTTAAACCGACTTTGCTGTAGATAGAGGAGTCAAACAAACCAAATTAATCCATACAATATTAAGCAATTGTATATGATTTAATTAAACTTTGTATATGAAAGGCCTGCGAGGAAAAAAAAATCACTTACGTGAGCACTTCGTCTTTCAGTGATGGCTCTAAAGAGAAATAAAGGGAAAGCCACTGGATATAAGACAATAGCAAAACAGATTCATCATACTACAGTCTTAATATTGAGTACTGCCCAGTGCAACACATGTAAGCATGCGCTTGCCAGTTTCATAAGCTGAAAGTAATTTAAAGGGTTCACTGGAAATAAGAAAACCATCCAGATAGTTTTGGTTTTACTCATGAATGTTTTGAGATAACTGTCATCAAGAATTATGCCTTCACCCCAATACAGAGGCAGTGAATGAAGTTTGTGGTGCACATAGCACAGAAAAATGTTACATTTAATGAAAAAAATCCAAGGCAACAACTTTAGATTCATTGTCAATTTAACCTTGATAACTCAGACCTCGAAGTCAACATGTATTTCTAAAGCAGCAAGAAGTTCCTCCTGCATAACAAGTGTTCACAGGGGACTCTGGATTATTTAAAGTAACAAGCCTGATCACACATAGCCATCTGCACGGCTCAATACCCCTAGAAGCAAGACTGAAAGTTTGTTTTTTGATTGTGGTTAACTGACTCTAAGTTCCACTCACTCTTTTTCTTGCAGCATTGTTTGCACTTTTTGCATCTGTACTTGCAGCAGAACTGCACAATGGCAATGGTGAAGAGAATGGCCAGGATCAGAAAGCCCACTGCGACTCCGACTGCCGCCGAGTTTACTCTGCTCCCTGCAAATACAAATGCAGAGAGATGATTAGATTCTAGTTGTACATTAACACAGATCAACTTGCAAGCATTTAAAGAACAATAAACAAGCCAACTTAATGACAAAAATGTTCTATTTTAATTTTATGGGGTATTGTATTCCTGACATAAATGATAACTGACTCAATAGCAGTCTGTCTTGCTGCTAGGGCCTTACTGAATCAATATATATCTGTTTAGATTATGAATGAATATTCACTCTAATGAAATAAGATTGGAAAATCAATATCTGCAAAAGCTGCCAGCTCTGCTTGAATTAGTGCCTTTTGTAGAGAAACTGAAATGAAGAGGGCAGGGTGGAGTTAAAGAGACAGAAATACTGCTAGCACGTAAACAGCTGAGTTTTGGATCACTTTTCATCTTCTTTTCATTTCCTCTCTTAACTGCATCAAATCTTTACTACTAAACTATCTAAACTGTATACGTACACACAGTAACACAGTTTTAATATTGTATATACAGAATTAGAAGAGATTGTTATTTATAGTAAAAGGAACAAACAGAGCTCAATGATTGTGTGAAATGTGCAACAAACTACTCCAAGAAACACTAAAAGACACTGATTCTGAAAAGAAAAGCACATTTTGTTTGGGAAAATTCTGTAAAATATATTTGACTAGAAAAAGCATCTCAGCTGAAACACTCACCATTATTCCCCATAGTTGTCTTGCCAAGGCGTCTGCTGTTGTTTTTTGCCTGTCCGATGAGTGTTGAGCTCTGTCACTCACTTATTTTATGTCAGTCTTTTTTTAATGATTTGTCTTGATAGTGAAGAACCCAAACAGACTACTCTCTCCTTCTCCTTCTTTTGCCTACATCTGCCTGTCCATGTCCCCATACCAGTCATTCTTTCAAACCGGTCCATCTTCTTTCTTTTAGTCTTCCACCCTTCTGTTTTTAGCAGCTAGAACAAAGTGGATGTGACGACTTGTCATGCTTAGCAACCCTTGCCTTAATAGGATCACTCTGGAGTATTCTGATAATGTGCAGTGTAACAACTTTTCACAAGACATTCACCCTTTTGTATGACTGTCTCATTGAGAAACAACAGGAAATGAAGACACAGCCAAAAACTTTAGAACATTCTGGTCTTGTCCAGCTTAAGGGTGACTAACAGCTTCAAAAGTAGATTTTTTGGTTTTCTTTTTGTCCCGCGGGTTTCCCATAGCTCCAATACTGATCTCTCCTTTTCCCTCTTTAGCAAATCAGAACAGACCGCCAGGTAAGAACACCTACATCAGGTGGTGCATGGGGACTCCTGTTGGATGACTAAATTACTACACCTCTTCATTTCTGTTAAAAATAATATAATGCAAACACAATATCAAACTTGAACTTAAACTTTGAAACCTGGATGGACATCAGTTTTTCTTGTGCTGCATTCAGACGCCCCTCACAAGTATTGAAACCTTTGAAACCAGAGCCACTAAATGATAAATAAAGGGTTTAAAAAATAATGTAAATAATAAAAACAATGTTAGAAAGAGAGAGAGCGAGAGAAAAAATATTATAAAATAATAATAAAAGCGAGAAAATTTCCACAATTTTTTCCCCCAGGACTTCTTTTTCACATCATTTACTTGTTTGTTTTTTGCTTTCCCTTCTTTCTACTTTTCAGGTAGTTATCTTTTTACTAATTTGTTGTTAATTTTTGCGTAATTTCTTAAGTTACTTACTGCCTTCCTCCCATATTTTGAAAAAAATCAAGCTGATCTGCTCTGCAATTAACCTGGGCTGAAAAACAACAAAACAAAAACTGAAAAAACTCATTACTCAAAAAGAACTACTACTAGACTGACTCACTCAAATTCTCCGAAAATATAGTTCACGGTAAAAGGTTAAAATCTCATGTGACGATCAGACACCTTCTTGCTGCTGAATTTCTAGATGGTTTATCTTGACTGTCGCCCACTCAAACAACTCATCATTGAAAACAATGTCAGGAAATTAAGTTAAAGCTTTGGGGTTCATTTTAAAAGCTCATCTCTCTGTCTCAGATTTTCATGATTGTTTGGTGAACATAAGTTATATGTGTATTTAAACCAAGCTTATTGAAATTAAGTAAACTAAACTAAAAACAAAAACGTAGTTAGCTGCAATTAAAATAAAAACTACACTTCAGTAAAAAATGAAAACTTAAATTAAATCATAAAACTAACTTTTATAAAAATAAAAACATACAGAAAATGTCTTTAGTTTTTGTCCTTTTCAATTTGGTCAAATTTGTCAACACTACATGCATGAGGAGGCATTGGTGCATACATTTGAGACCTATAACCATATTATAACATCAATAAAAAAAAATAATTAAAGTTAATACTGAAACAAATAAAATCTAAAACTTAAAAATAACAATAACAAGTGAAACAAGCAAACACACTCTAACCCACCCAAATAACTGAGACTAAACTGAACAAAAAAACAAAACTATAAATAAAATAAAAACACTAACTGAAACTACATTGAACTGAAAACAAAAATTACAAACAAAATAAAAATAAAGATTAGTGAACTTTTTTTTTATAAAGCTAATAATTCTCTGATTTGAAGGGATAGGGTCTAACACTTTATGGTGTGATGTACGTTGTGTATCTCAGTAGGTAGAACATCAGCTGCAAAAGTAATACAAATCTTAAAGATATAATACTCATACACAAGACCTTTACAATTCCGAGGAGTGGAAAGTTTCTTGGTACTTAATCTGTGTGGGTGATTCAAACACTGAAATTAGAGATGAATAGAGACCAATCAACATCAACCTGAACCACAACATGTGTTTAAGGTCACACTGCGAATTGGCTGTCTGACATTTACTATCTTGATCAATCTGCATATCTCATACTGATAAACAGACTAAATTCTTACTTTTACAGGCGAAAATTAAGATACTGGTGTCACATGCATCACACATTCATTTGAAATTTCAGTTGAACTGAAGTTCCTCCTTTCATCCACCATATTTTTAAAGTCAGCATTCCTATTTTTCTTCCTGTCTGCCTGTGGCATTTTACAGCTATTCAGTCACTAAAATATGTTTCTGAAAACATGTGAGGCGAGACATAGGCAATGCAGCAACAGAATCATAGCCCAGTTTGACAGTTTGACAATAGATTACAACCAGTAATGGACATGATTGGCAGCTGTGTTTGATACTCCTCAGAGGCAGAGGAATAGGAGGATTTTTTTTTCACCTATTATCCATCTTATTTACTGCTGCGTGAATAAAATGACAATGTCAGAAAATATTTTTTTAACCCTGACCCTTGAAGTGATAAATGATACATTTTCAATTTTTGAATTCTACCCCCACCTAGTGTCTCCAAGTAGTAGCCTATTGTTGTTTGTGCCACTGTCGCCAAGACTAACAGGATCTCTTTCCATTTTACTTTGAGCTTAACAACATCAGTTCTGAACCCGTTCAGATCCCAGAACACCCTCCATCACACAAACTTCTATCCAAGATTCACTCTTGGTTTACACCAGTTTCGGTTGGTCTCTCTCTTTGCCTTTTCAAGCCTTCATTAACGGGGCTCTTTGTTGTTTTTTTTTTGCTATGCAGAATTTCCAAAGCTACTTTATTAGTTACCACCCTGTGCCATTTCCACTACTAATGTGGACAGTCATGAAATCTGCAAAATCACTCATTCACCGCAGAATTACTCCTTTGCTGCTGATAGCTAGCACTGGACCTGAGAAATCAAACCACACAATTCTCTTCCTGCTTTTGTTGTGCAAGGGTTGACGCACCTCCTTTTGTGCTGTAAATCGATCCTTCATTTTTCCAAGGAGATCGTGCTGGAGGCAGGCAGAATTGAATAGTGAAAGCTAAGCTAATAGCAAACCAATTTTAAGTTTGAGGGTTTTTTTTTATTTTTGTATTGTTTCAATTACCAATTAAAAGTTAAATGTTTAAACAAAAAAGTTATCTCTTTAAGTAATCAACTATACAGCTTCAAGCTCATCCGGATCTATGAAAACACAAGAAACAACTGTTAAAGTAAATGGTAAACTAAACCGTATCCCTGACGAAGTCTGATATGTTTTTTTCTATAAATATATTAAAATGTTATCATTAAACTACACCAGAACAAAAGAAATACGCAAATAGTGGGTCAACATATCCATTTTCACAAACGTAGCCTATACTTGTCTAGTGAGTGGTAACAGTAAGCACAGAAAAAATATTTTCAGGAAATATCTTTGGTCTTTCTCGGTAAAATGGCAGAAAATCTCCAAGAAACAATTTCATTTACCATCACATCCCACAGAAAAGTGTCACTGATCCTCTTTATAGTGATCAAAGCAATAACAGGTTATGGTGCTGCAAAAGGCCCCTCCCACACTGATATCATCTGTCACCATGTCACTGTGGGTACGCTGCCTACTTATGTTGCATAACTAGTGAGGTATTTCATAGTTCTCAGCAGACAGCTTAAGTACTTCCTTATACAGTAAATCCATTCATTTTACATTGTGCATGAGCTGAGGTGGGTGGCAGATGATACAATGGCACTATTTTTTCAAAGAAAGTGTTTTGTTATTCCTAGACGAGAGTGACGCAAGGGGTGGATGATTGTTCCTGGAAAATCCTCACAATTCAACCTCGTGGTATAATTTGGAATTATACATTTGCTTCTAAAAAACAGCTTTTAGAGATATTTTTTCCTTTGAACCATTTTGAATATTTGGTCTATTTAAAAAACACAAACAGAGCTAATTTTGTTAAAAACAAGCAAAACAAACAAAAAAACTGTGGGTTTCCCAAAGAAGACTGGGACAACATGCATTCTTTCCAACACACATGAAATGGGAAATTGTTAATTATTAACCAGTCATTTGTCAAGCAGCACTTCTCATAAAATTTCTCAAGCTTAATATCAAGTTACACAAAATGCACACCTGTGTGGACAAAAGGAGGGTCTGAGTAACATGACTGATGGGGAGACGGTGGTCTACTGGCTTTGGAGGTAAACTGAGAGGGGGTGTATGTGTGTACAAGCGTGTGTGAGTGAGAGAGAAAGACAGATAGAGAGAATTTGTTTGCCGTGGTAGTGGAGGGCAAAGAGGTGGGATGAAGGATCTCGGAAGGGTGTTCCCTGCTGAAACAATAAAGGTTGACTGAGGAACTCCTCAGATAAAAATGCAAAATTTTCAGACACCAGGAATACTTTTCTCCACCAGTCTGCTCACTGACCTTCGGGCGATTTTTTATCAAGAAGCGACCGAGTAACATCTACTTTACAGGTGAGGAAGAAAACAGCAGCGTGGGAAGTGATATATTTGTATGTGGGGTTTTTATCACTTCTGCTTTTTTATTTCTGCGACCCATCTATCACTGCCTTTATAACGAACGTGTTTTAATCGCCATTCTTCAGCAACAAAATCACTGTATGCAAGAATGACTGGCACGCTGGAAGAGTGGTAGGCAATTTTATATACTCTATGTGGTGTGGTTTCTTCAAAAAGGAATTTTGATCCATTTGTAAACACATTTCCTATTAAACATTAGTAAACTATCCTTATCAGAATGTTTGATAATGCAAAAAGTTACAGAGGAAAGATCCAGATTTAAAAATAGTTTTATCCAGCACACTTGCCTTATGGTCCTAAAATGTATTAAATATTATCAATTGAAGCATCTTTGAAGATTTGTTTGTCTCAAATTCTGTCTTTAAAATAAAATAGTTTAACAAGATCCCTACAGAGGACTCTGAGATGTTTCTCCAGAATTTGAATCTGTTACATTGTTTGTAGGTCAGTGAGAAATAAAATAGAATTCAGAATTTCAGAATTTTCCAAGGATGCTTTTAGAGAATAAGTAATTCAATGGATCAAGCTAAAGTTCTCGTAATTGGCACATATTCATATATGAGTCACAACAGCAGTCCGAAAAACATCTGTTAATGTGTAACCCATCTGGACTATAAGCTGTTCAGGAGGTCTGCATTCGATTTAGTTGTCCTTGAGCTTTACACGCATGCAGGTTGAAAGGGCAAAAACAGATTTTAGAAGCATCAGGTGGTTTCATTGACAAAGAAATGAAGAATAATGAACGAATGAATTTCATCAGGCTGATATGGACTGTGTGTCTCAGCTGTCGTGCTGTGAGAGCTGATGGGATAATGAACAAAACGAAGCAGCTTGACTCAGCAGAACAATACAAGCATAGAGTCAAACAAGGGCATACAATAGATTTATTAGATCTCTGAATTGCTCTCATCTTCTCTTTTATAGCGTGTGCAAACATCTAGTCAGCCATTGTTCAACCATGTCAGAGTGCCAGACAGGAAAAAATGTTGTGACTGCTGATATTCATGTGATTTACAGTATAAACTCTGGGAAACGGGTGATTTATTGTAGTGCTTTGTTTGGGTTTTTTTTTTTTGGCGGTGGGGGGGAGGTAGTTCATCATTTTAAAACTGGTTATCTAAATGATACTTTATTGACTTTAGCTAAGCTCAGTCAGGCAAACACACAAAAGGAGAGCATGAAACAGATTCAGTACCAGGCTGGAGCCTGGTACTGACTACAGTAAGCGTCCTGGCAACTTTATGGGACTTTGAATATGAACTGAGGTTAAACAAGGTCATTGGCTGAAAGGAACCTTGTGTGGAGAATGTTCAGAGGTCAGTTACAAATCAGAGGTTTGGCTTTGAGTCACAAAATTTGGACTTCGAGTCAGACTTGAGTCTAGAAGTTGCTGCCTTTAAGATTTAACTTTATAAAATCAAAAAAAGACTTGACTTGGACTTGAACACCAACAATTAATGACTTCACTTCAACATGAGCCCTTTGACCTGAAAATACTCTATACCATTCCCCAAGCCCAAAGATTTAAAATTTTGTTATCTTAAAATAATGCCATGAATAATTTGATTACCCTTCGTCTCCTGAATCAACCAGCATTAATGCTATTAATCCCAAACAATTCTCCAGATCCACTTTGCATAAACCAACAAAGGTTGCCATGAATAATGAATGTCACATTACTGAGCCCAAGTTGGACAAATGTAAATTTAAATTAATAATTTTGTGTGGTAGTCAACAAAAAACAAATTGCAGAATGCAAAACGTGGGTCAGAAATTACAGAGACACAACTTCCATCAAACTGCACATTTTAAGAAAGTATTCATGTTAATTGTTTTTTTTTTTAAATGGCATTACATTTGTTGAGAAGCTCATTATGACTTGTTTAGAAAGTGAAACTCAAATTTTAGGACTTGGGATCCGCCTGTCTTGACTTGGGACTTAAATGCAAAGATCTGACTTGCAAAACAAAGACTTGGTCCCAATTCGGCTTCAAACTGATCCCTGCAACAAGCTCTATCTGCATATCTAAACCTGCATCTACCTGCATTTATACATCTATCTATTAACACATACACATACTCTGAGTCAATAGGTAAGTTCATAGACCAAGTTTGATGAGTGAGGATAGGTTGGGAGTCATCTTTAAGGTTCACTGCATTTAATTGTCCAGGTCACACAACAAAATTGGCTGCTGTTTCTAACAATGGCTCTTTCTCTTCTGCCAACCTCTGCCTTTTTTTCTCACACACCCAATCCCAGTTTTTTCCCATCAGTTGTACTTGTTCAGTGTCCCACAGCATTCACAGTGGCTTCATTTTTAGAAGCGCTGGCCTATAGTGACCAGAGGGGTCACTGAATGCATCCTTATTAGGTAATTTAACACTTGAGTCACATAGGACAGAAATTTCCTGCTGTATTTTTTGTTTTAGATGGGCTGAAAATGTTCAGGCTTGTTGCACCTCTGGCCACAATCCAATCACAGATGCCAAAGCAATGTCATTAACAAAGCCACTGACATCCATGACTTAGGCGTGCCAGCAACTGCAGCATTCCTGCATTTTTTACCATATATCAAATCATATATCATGTGCAATTCCATTTTCTAATACATTTAATTCTGCATAGATAAAGACATATTCATATATATATTTACGATATTAGAATTTTCATCCAACTGTTGGTCTGTTTGTCCCAGACAACTATTGATGGATTGCGATGATATTGAGTACATGCATTCATTCATGCTTCAGTGATTCCCTGGCTCTTAATTTAGTTGTTTATGACCAAATACCTGTAAAACTAATGACATGCCCATCCCCCTTAGTTGTACTTACAGAAATAATGGACGTAGCTACCGCCATGTCACCCATTGGTTTGTGGACTTCTGTTTTTAATGTCAAGGTTGGCATTTTGACCATCACTATCTTAGTTTTTCAAAGCCATATTTGGGAGAGAGGATGGAGCTGCCGAGGAGCGAGGGGTGAATCTGACTGAGAAGCCGAGGACACTATTGACAGACAGACTGTCACTCAAAGCGGCCCACCCTTAAATATGCCTTAAACCTTAAGATAAAATATAATCGGGTGAGTTATAAAACAATTTCACCCCCTGTACAGTTGCCATAAAGGAGGATATTAGCTATTGAGACTGAAAACTTTTTTTGCAACAGGCTGTAAACATGTTTATTTCTGCTGTGAAGTTGGGCATTTTAATATGTAGGTTATATTATTAGACATATAATTTCCCATCATTTAACTGAAAGTTCTGTTACTGTTTTGTTTTGTTTATAGGTTTGGTCTCGTTAGTTTGTTTGTAAATGTTACTTTTTTATGACGAAAACTAAGAAAGGTATATATATTTTTAAAAAAGGATATATATATACAATATGTTATGTGACTATGGGAACTGACTCACTTCTGGAGCCAGCCTCAAGAGGCCGTTCAAAAACACACATCGTTATATTGTACACTAAGATGGTGATCATGGTAAACATAAGCACCTGCTAAACATAAGCACTTTAGCATGGTCACTGTGAGCATGTCCACATGCAGACACATTTAACTCCCAGCACTATACAGAGTCACAGCTGTTAACATGGCTGTAGACTCTTGTAGAGAGTACTGTCATATTCCTGTTCTGTTTACGGTACGTGACGTGGCATGGCATGAGTCATAATCTGACGGCAGGAACTGCTGACTGATACCAACTGCCTTCTCATTAGACTGTCAAAACAATACAGGTGAGAATAGATACACACCTCAGCCTCAGGGCACGTTACTGCACACTAAAACAAACCACTCCACTGTTAAGCTTATGTGTGGGTGTGTGAAGGCATACGTGAGGCAGTGTGGCACATCTTTGTTTTTGCATGTATTTGTATCTGTATAGATGCACGGCTGTGTGGGTGTATGTTTGGGTATAATCTGAGATGCAAAGGAGCACAGGAGGGGAGCTAAGGAGTACCAAACACAAAAGGGGGCAAAAAAAGATATGGTGTGCTTTCCTGTATTTCCTGAGAGCTTAAAAGTTTGAGGTGGGAGGGTGTGCAGGAGGAGACAGTGACAGACAGGGGAGGGTTCAAGTTTCAGGTTACCTGGAATACTTTAGTTTTGTTTTGTTTTGTCAGCAGGGCTTGGTCATTCAAAAACAGCTCTCTCTGAATCTGCATAGCGTCGACCCACACCAGGACTCTTTGTTACTGCCTTGGGGTCTTGAAGAGGGGCAGGTCAAGCACCCTTCAAGCCGGATTCAGTTACACTGCTGTAGAAAGAAAAGAGGAGGGGGAGAGAGAGAATAGAGAGAGACTGAATCAAACCAGGTTTTGTAGTTTAAGCCAGTGTAGCAGGAGGGTGAGAGGAAGAGGTTTGAAGGACATCCAGGGGACAGTCAGCGACTGGGGAGTCCCACCTCCAGGGAGGGAGGGCAGTGTTTACTCTGTGCTCCGTATCGGATGAGGTGCGTTTGGGCCTAACTAAAAAGGACAACTACATCATGTGGGTGAGTGCAACTGGAAGTAGAATCGACAAATTCGCTGTGAAGATGATAAGTCAGTCACTGGTTTGCAATTGAGGGGGTATTTGAATACCATCATCACTGCATATCCTGGTAACGAGTTTGATCATACTGTGGGACAAAGAAAGACATGTCCTCACCCTGCAAACAGTACTCTGTTTGTTTACTGCACTCAACCAGTTCCTGCAGTGTACTGGCTTAAAACAGCAGCATTGTGTTGCATGTTGGAGCAACTATACAGAGCACGTAAAGGTGGATGTAGTTGATATGTAAAGTTTAATGTGTAATGTTACACAAAATATGTTATCATAGGTGTGGAATCAGTGGCAGCTTCTGGGACAGGTAAGAACATGTTAGGTTCTTACTGATCTAGCTAGAAACTCACTATATTTATTTGTGCAGTTTTGATTTTTTCTGGGTCAAACTTGACAGCAACATGATTTTGTTTGTTTGTTTTTCAAAAATGTATGTCATGTACCTGCTTATGTGTCACTGAGAGCAGCCTGCTCAACACTAACTATCTAGTGCACTTCTGCTCATACAAAGTTGAGTACCTTTATTGCTTACAGGGCAATTTGTTTGCAGCCAGGATTCAAACAAAACATGCTAACGCTGATTAGAGGTGTAAATAAAGTTAAGTTTCATCATTACATATGATAATATATTGATTCTTGACTTGGCTGGTGATCTGGTGATCTTGGCACTCAAGAAAGAAAGTAGCCTTCTAAGCAACAGGGTGTTGTATAGGTCTAAGTCTTAAAATTGGGCTGAGCCAACCTGAAATCTCCCAAGCAACTTTGATAAGGCTACAGAGTCTTTTTTAATTGGCCAGAGTCTTCCATGTCAAGCAACAATACAAAACACAGAGACTGACTTAATAAAAAATTCTTAAAAAGAAGGTTGCCATTTCAGAGGAGACATTAAAGGAACATCTTTTCCTCAAAAACAAAAAAAGAGGTGCTTGTCTTGTTATCTAAACATGCGGACTGCGGTGGTTTAGATCTTTGATTAAAGCTCTTCCAACATGTCACGCGTAATTTCAAAAGCCTCTTTTGTGAACGTTACAGTTAAGAGGAACATAATCCAATAGGTGAGAAGCAGCGAGGGGGACACCTCCTTTGAACAAAAGGTTTACAATGTCAGGGCCTTTATCAGTTAAACGTGACCCAGTTATTCTTCTCCATTGGAGCATTTCCCACTAATGCTAGGTTAACTGGCTGGAGTCCAACATACACATCAGTCTGACTCAAAAAGAAACAAAATCAGGTATGGGACATGAGCTGATACTGTGGAAATAACATGTGAGGTATAGTATTGTTTGGCAAACACTGGATGATTGTTTTGATAAATTGCTCTGGCTCATAATATTATTTTAGTTAGTCATAGTAGAAATGATGACATTTTGTGTTTCCCAGAAAGGTGTGAGGGTTTGGCGACATGACTTTTTGTAGCCATCTTTCTGGTTCCTCAGGTTAGTCGAACCTCCCTCTTTTTTGTGCTGTTTTGTTCATCATTGGGTAATGATGACCTGGTTTATCTTGCTTTTTTTTCTTCACTGAGGTTTTTGTATCTGTGTGTCATTATTTTTAGAATAGGTATTAATTAGCATATGTTAAATCCATGTCAGATGGTTCAGACCTCCACATCTGCCATTTAAAAGGGGTAATGGACACCTTGTTGGGTATTATCCCTTACTTATAAGTAAGGGATAACTAATATAAAGGTTTTTCAACTACAATGTTTAAGGCTCCATATACTTAACTGTAAAGCATCAATTTGAGGTGAAAATGCCGCACTTGACTTAGAATAAAGTCTTAAAAATAAGAGTGAGTTTTCAAATTTGTAGTGAAACTTAAAATTTGACGACACAACATGTAGAGTAAAGAACAAAGTGTCTAGGTATTGAGCTTTTAAAAAGAGGGCATCTCAGATTTGCCTTACATCCTGTTACATAAAGTGGAAACTATATGGCTAGAAACTATAGGAAACTAAACTATCAGTGAGTACAGCTCCTGTGTTACTGTGCTTCGGGGCGTCATGCACAAAAGTTAAACATTCCTTGTTTCCATGCAAAGAGAAATTTGAGAGAGATTTGCTGACATTACACGAAGAGTAAAGGACAAAGGGTCTGGGTCTTTGACGTATGCAGTTTTTATGCTTGAAGCTCGAGATGGCCATTTAAAATGCTGAATTATATAACAGTTTTTTAGCTAAACAGTCTCAACCAGCAGAGCTGGGTCACAGCAGGTTAAAGCGACTCTCTTCCAAAAAAGAAACCAATTAAAAAGCCTGACCAACAACATTCTTACCCCTCTTTCTTTCTGGAGTCTATACATTTTGCTTGTTTGCTGCATTTGACTGACAAGATCTGACTCTGGACGCGATACAGTCAGATGAGCTTTTATTACCGCTCTTGTATCAAAATTGATTTTGCGCACTTTGTTCCAGTGAAGTATCTACAGTAGAATGAGCCTGGTGGTAAAAAAAAACAAACAGATTATTAAAATGAGGGAGTGTACCTATTAACCCTTTAAAGCAGAAGTGAAAAGTAGAGAACAGCATATAGCAGTGTTCCCTTTTAGCTGTTTTGTTTAGCTGTTGGTCAGGAAATTCCTCATTTAGTCATCAAAGATTCTGCACTTGTTCCCAAACAAAGTATCAACTAACATATAGTATACAGTAAATATGTTTGTGGTTTAAACCAAGACAAAGGAAGAACAGCAGGTAACCGCCAGTCACCATCTGCTGAAAGCCTCCATACAGGCCAGTCAGCAGCCATATTGATGTGACACTCGAGCTATAACACGACAGAATGAAACATATTCAACTCTAATGAACAACATGCAACGCTGTCTATCTGCCAGCTACAGGAGCGACACTGAACACAAACTGTTTTTTCCTACAGTCACTTCAAGTTGTAAAAGATCTGTTAGAGTGGGAATTAATTCACTGTGTTTGTACACAACATTATACATTTGCTAACCATCAACAGCTAATATTAGCCCCGCAGACTAGACATAACAGGACTATCAACTCCCAACCTGTTGCTCCACAGACCAAATTGATCATCAAACTCCTGTTAGAGCAAGCAAGCCGACCCCCAAATTACCAAAGCGCTGAGGCCCTAAAGCACTTGCAGGTGATTTTCTTTTTAATCTTGTGCACACTGGGCAACTTAATTGTCTTGTGGGTACAAGTTATCTATCTCGCGTGCTTGTAAATATCACCTTACAGGACTTTAGGGTCTCAACTTTTCTTGTGAAATATTGGATAGTTTTACCTCTCCAGGCCCCATTTTCATTTTTCAAGTGACAATGATCTGAGAAGGGAAAAGCCCTCAATTGCTCACAAACATGTACATCCTCATTTATATTCATTTGAAAGGGTTAAAAACAAGAAGGGTGGGAAGCTTTAAATGATCCTGGCCCTCCATTGAGACAAAACTGCTGTCATTCAATCTGTAATTTTCCCTAGACACTACACACACAATGTACTGTATGCGATTATGCAACTGGGATATCGCTGATTTTTCTCAAGGATACTTGATCAGCAGGGGGGGGTTAACCTGTGATTGAGGGGATGGCCTCTCCTCTAATGTACCACCCTGCAAAATTAGTGTCTTCTGTCTCCACAATATCAGTTGCATTTGAAATGAAGACAAACTCGGTCCCAGTAGATCCTGCCACAATACACCTACTGATACTGTACATTCACAGTCTGTCACTGTCATGGGGTCTGTCTGATAACGGATTATGGGACCTGCCTGCAGCATGTGGAACGACATACAGGAAGACACATGGGCGTAATGCGACAGCTCATGTGGCACACCATGTTCCATGTGTGCACGATTTTGTGGCTCCTCCCCAAATGTGCATGGTATTATACGCCTATTTAACACATGGCTCAATGCTCTTGGGGAATTTTTGGACAGAGAGATGCTATTTATTCTCACGTGTTTGACGACGATCACCTGGATATAAACCCCTATGCAAGTTGATCTTGGAAACTCAGATAATAACAAACTTGTAAACAGAATTACAGACATATATTACACACATAGTTTACATTTTCTCGCACGCCATGCAATGCACACTTTGATTCAACACCTGTGCTCATCTTGTCTTATATTTGCTTTTCTCTCCTCAGACAATCGCACAGGTGCCTGAAGAAAGCACTAGACCCTTGAATCCTGGGCTGGCAGGTAAGCTGTCAGTTGTTTCTACTTTGACATTAATATTAATATGGCTTGCTATACACTTTTTATCCCATGACTAGATTTAAGTCCCTTTTTTCTCTCATTTCTGTTTACTTGTTCCCCTTTCTTCTATCACTGCCTCCCTTATGTTTCCCTTTTATATGTCCCAATTATATGTCCTTTTTCTTACCAGTGGTTCCAAGACCAGGCCAACACAGAAGGCCCATGCCGCCACAAAAGACTCAGGGAGTCAAGTCTAAGGGGAAAAGAGTGGTGCTGGCTGTCCTGACAGTTGTGGTTTTAATAGGCATACTAGTCACAGCAGCGTACTTCAGTGAGTCACAATTCTTGGAAATAGTTCCTCCAAGGGCACGCAAACACCACAAAGTGCAAACAGGCCCTGCCTTCATACTTCCATAATCTGTCTCTACTCGAATACTACAGAAACATCTCTTTCAATGGCATAAAGATCATGTCAGGAGGTGGTGTCATTTCCTTTGTTTCAAATCATAAAAAGCAAAATGATTTTCTTACCTGTGCTTTGTCCTTCTTTTCTTTTCCCACCAGTTAAGAAGCTGATTGACAGCAAATACTTCTTCTGCAATCGTTCATTCAAGTTCATCCCATTAGACAAAGCCTGTGACGGGAACAACGACTGTGCAGGAGGAGAGGATGAAATTACTTGTCTGTCAAGTTTTAAGGCCAACACTACCTTTCCAGGTAAAACAAAAAAACTGACTTTTTTTTGACTTCATTATCACAAACACAAAAACAAAGCCTGAAAAATGACTTCCCTTGTCCTCCTTTCGGTGCCATTCCTCCCTCCAGTGCGTCTCATGTCGGGGAGGCAGGTCCTGCAGGTGTACAGCCGTGGCCAAGGTTGGCGGAGTGTATGTAGCGACAACTGGACTGAAAAGCACACACTCACAGCGTGTAAACAACTGGGCTACACATAGTGAGTTTTAATATAAATACATGAGATTATATGCATTGCATAGTTTGCGTTGCAAATTCAACCACTGTGTTATCTGACCTGAAATCAAGTTGTCCCCCTTCTGTCTAAACAGTGAACCTCGTAACACCATTGTCCCAGTGGACACTTTGATATCGTCCCTGAAAAATGGACCATTCACAGCTGTCAGGCCTGAAACTGCGAACACACCCATACATCAGGCTACCATAGACCGGTGAGCTGGCAATTGTCATCAAATAGGAAAATCAAATGTATGTTGTTGCTTTTAAATGTTCCATATTGTGAAAAGTCAGATTCATTTTTTTATATTTAAATCAAAATAGGTGCTATGTAAATACTGTAAAAGTTTCAAAACACTAAATCCACAGAGAAATGCACAGTCTGTATTCAAAAATTGAGCCACTTACTGAGACTTTAAATGAGCCATCATAATTTCCTTGAAGTTGTGATGTCACAACTATACTACATGGACTGAATGTTAGTGTTTATTTACAATAAGTCCTGAGTAAAAAACAAAAAAAAACCTGCTGCACCACGTACATCAAATAGAAAGGCACTGAGCAAACGCTGATGGTTTGGTTTTAGCCATCCAAAAATGCCCACCTAAAAAGATCAGTTATATTCAGAATATTTTTTAAGCTTTCACTTCCCATTAGACAACATTTTCCAATGGTCCTAAAGCTGTTTCTCAAAGCCACCAGACTCCATCGATAAAAACAGTAATTTTAGAACATGGGGGTTGCTGATCATCTACTACCTCCATCAGTTAGTGTGTAAAGGAAGGCAGAGAAAATATTCTAAATAAAGCTTAGACCTAAACTAATACAGATCTTATGTGGGTCTTTTAGATGACTAAAATCTGTTTTGCTGTGGCTCCTGTCAATAGCTGTACACTGGTGTCTTAGCCAGTAGATTTGGTTCATCAAAGCAACTGCAAAGCCACACGGTACATAAAATAAGCACAGAAGTTCAAAAAATGACAACAGAAATAAACAAGTTGGCAGATTTCACATATCTCTACAAATTGAAAAAAACTGCCAGTCGTCAGCTGAGAAGTGTAAGCATGATGCCACTGTGCTTCCGTCTATAAAAACATAAACTGTCGCTACAGTGCCGTTACAGTCATTCCCCCAGCTGCAAACACAGTGCAGAAACACCAAAAGCACAGATGTGGAAGACCCGGTAACATCGAGTGGCCTTTTGGGGAGGGGGGCTTAAGAAGAGACAGGCACATCAAAGCATTTAAACATGTTCTGGTATAAATCCCAAACACAAATATTAACCTGACAATAAGCATAATATGGGATCTTTAAGATTATATTGTCTCTTGCACAGATGAGATGGTGCCCATTTTTAGTGTCTTTTCTTAAAAGGAAAAAAATCCATAGTTTTTGTTCCCTCTCTGTCTCATCCCCTATGAAAGTGAATTTAAAAAAAAATAGGCAGTTTAATCAAACAAAGCAGAAGAGAAACAGAGATGTTCAGCATTGGGTTTTAGTTAGGTCAACATACAACTGTGTACTTTGTCTGTTATACTGATTGTGTGGCCATTTGTGGTAGATGTGTAACTCTAAATATTTGATGAATGCCTTTTTTTACCCAACAGCAGTGTATGCAGATCAGGATCTGTGGTGTCTTTGTCCTGTTCAGGTGAGTTTCAATTTCAGAAAAGCAATCACCGAAACTAACATAGTTTACAGTTTTTGGAACAAGGCAGAGTAAAAATAGGTGGTGGTGGGTGGAAGATGACATGGTTGTAGGCAGGTTTCACATTGACAGGCCCACACATGTCTACAGCCTAAGCAGCCAAAGGCTTACAGTTCATTCTTTGCGACAAATCAGAAAAGCCTTTGTAGAGGAGAAACTCTTTAAACCTGACCATTAGTGTTTAAGTTGAAGTATCAAGATGAATAAATTAGAAAAACATCAAATAAAAGCCAGATTGACGTGGATCAGACCAAAGAATATTATCTTAAAACAACAGGATAACTTTGTTTTTCAGACTGTGGACAGGTCCGACAGGACCGAATTGTCGGCGGCAAAGATGCTTTCATTGAGGACTGGCCCTGGCAGGTTAGCCTGCAGCAAGGAGGCCAGCACACATGTGGAGGCTCACTGGTGACACCACGTTGGGTTGTCACAGCCGCCCACTGCTTTACTAGGTCAGTATAGTTTCCACTATACCATTTTTGGTGAATTTCCCTTGTGGTTATCATCTAATACAAAAACTCATGCTCACACTGTCTCCTTGTTGTCTTCTTTTGGGCCTTGCAGCAGTAAAAAGGAGCTGAGTCGGTGGAGAGTGGTGTCAGGAAAGACACACATGGGCACACTGGGAGGTTCCTATGTGGACAGGATCATACTGAATGGAGACTATGATCCAGCACGAAATGACTACGATATTGCAATGATGAGACTCAGCAGCCCAATCACTGTGGGAGGTGAGAGTTTAATACTCAAAAAAAGATGTATTTTGTTTATTATGTTTTTTGTTTGTTTATTAGTATATTGGTTAATCAAAATTATAGAGTCTGTGGTTGAAATTTTGAAAACCGATCAGTTCTGATAAGGACATGTTAGGAGTCAGTAGGTTTTATGCTATTGCCCTCTAGTGGTGTATTTGTTAAACAGCATGCTCCACACTTCAAAAAGTCTTTGGAATTGTTCCACTGAATTTTGGATTATGGCAGAAAATAAGCTCTATGGTGAACAAATGTTTTTGATAATTACGTTTTCTTCTGCAAGAGAATCAACACAAATGAACACCACTTTCAGGATTTTTGAAGCCTACATGCAGTCACCAGAAGTACAAAGCTATTGTCAGTCTATAACGAACTACACTGTAGTCATGTCGATACGAGGCTGTAAAACCACAATCAACTTGATGACATTCACAGTGGGGTATTTATTAATGTATTTATGTCGGAGAACAAACTTTTTAAGTCTCTTCAGCTTGTATTAACCACAGAGCTTTTTTAAGTCTTAGAAACAAAAACACACAAAAAAAACTCATCACTTTCAGATGAGGGAAGTGGAGATGCTACAATGCCAATGGATTTCTGGGTTTTAGGACTCATTACTGGGGTTCTATGTAAGAAGCCTAAAGTCTAACATTTTCACAATGAATGCACTTCCCCTATCTCTCAGAGAGTCGCAAGCCAGTTTGTCTACCTCCTAAAGCCTTTGACCTTCCGGCCAAGGCCTCCGTGTTTGTGACCGGCTGGGGATACCTGGAGGAAAACGGTGAGAAACTGACACACTACCTCTCCCCATCATCACCAACTGCCACCCTGTGAAGAACTTCTTTAATGTTACCACTATACCTCAAATGTTGCATCCTTGCTCTGCCTTTAGGTAAGGTTTCTCCATCACTTCAGGAGGCCTCTATCTCTCTGATAGACCGGGCCAAGTGTTCCAGTCCAACAGTGTATGGGAACTCCATAACCCCGAGGATGATCTGTGCTGGTTTACTGGAGGGGGGAGTGGATGCCTGCCAGGTAATGAACCACTGACTCCAGCTACAATCAATATTAAGACTGCAAAAGAAACAGAAGAAAATTTCAAGTCATACTAATCCAAGTTCCAATTTGTTGTTTGTTTTTATCATGGGTTGTTCTTTTCTGGATATGCAAATATTATAAAGATGTTATTGTCTTGTTATGACTCTCAGGGGGACAGTGGGGGTCCCTTGGTCTACTTCACCTCCTCTAAATGGCATCTGGTGGGAGTGGTGAGCTGGGGCGTTGGCTGTGCTCGAGAGAGAAGGCCAGGTGTCTACTGCAATGTTGAACAGATGTTAAACTGGATTTATACAGTTGTTGAGGTACAGCATACAAAAAAATCTGTTTTGTGTCAGTAAGGTCCACTTAGGGCTAATTTAAATTCACTTTACAAAAAATACAGACGTTGCCCACATACTTCAATGTGCGGTCAATGACAGCGCATTGAAGAGACACATTAATTGGATGGCACTAGAGGGCAGAATCAAAAGTTTCCAACAACAACTAACAACAATAGAGGAGATTGTAATACTGCCCCTTTAAATAGAGGAAGAGTTTTAGACAGCTGTGGTCTGAGGCCAATAAATACATGGCAACATGTGGACAGAGAATTGTTTTCTCTATTACTGATTCGTTCACTTCCTTGATTTTGTAAATGTCTTCGTCATGTCCCAAGGTTGTATCTATGATACACTGCCACTGCAGTCTCTGTTGGTACTGCCCTGTTTTGTTCATATTCATACACTTTCATAAAACATGCACAAATATGGACAACATGAATGCAGTGTACAGACAGAAGGCTCCATCCATGTCTATATACATATCTAATGTTGAGCATGAATGAGCAATAACTGTACTAACAGACATAAATTATGAAAACTGCAATACATACAAAGCCCTAACTGATAGCTTTGACTTTGTCCCTTCAGAAAAACCCCTGAGGCCCTCCATCATGACGAGCAGCACAAGACTCCAGTCCAACCTCGGGCAGCCTATGAAACTCAAAGAAGTTTGTTTCAACAGGGTTGATAGCAGATAGACGGAGAAAAACGGGGAGCTGAACTGTTAAACACAGGCATATACAAAAACACTGCAAATACACACACACAATGTCGTACTTCTATCTTTATGAGGACCCTCATTGACAAAAAGCATCCCCAAGACCCTTACCCTTACCTTAATCATCATATCTAATTGCCAAATGCCAACCCTAACTTACGTAATTGTAAGCTCAACTTAAAACCAAGCCTTTATCATCAAACAGGCCTTCGAAGAAGTGAGGACAAGCCAAAATGTCCTCACACTGCTCTTTATATGGTATGGTCCTCACTAAGTAGCAAGTACAGGAAAACACACACACACACACTTCTTACAAACTGACTTCAGGTGATGTTTGTGCCATTTCATGGTCTTATCTCAGGGGACAAGTATATTTATGTCATATGGCACTAGCCAATCTGAGATGCTTCTTGCTTTTACAAAGTTGTACTTTGACAGACCCAATTCACTTATCCATGCATTTTGGAAAAAAGAATACTATCTCAAAAAAACAGAATATTTAGTCACTGGTGTTTATATGAGGATTTAGCATAACTGTACTAATTGCTTTAACTGAGAATATTGTTTTACCAGACTGGCAGACCTCAGACATAATGTACTTGATTACAATGCGCTATGACTTCAGGTGTGCAATGTGCTGCGAGGATTCATATGGTACGCTGCTATATAAAGAAGGGTGACAGACAGGGTGGACCTGTGCTATGCTAATGCCAGCAGGAGTCAGTGTAGAAGCTTCAGGTTAATATCACCGATATAGGTGATTTCAAGATGCTAAGTCCTGGAGTTAAATGCATTACTGGGGCTGATTCAGTTGATCTGATGTGTGCCCCTATTAATGGTAAAATACACCTATTTACAGCTCAGATGTGCTTGCTGTCTACCACAGATTGATTCACATAAGCACTTTAAGTGGAAAGTGAGAATTACTTGACCTTACTGAATGTGCAAATGATTCAAGACACTAGCTTTATAATGCACTGAAGACTAAAACTCAAAGCACACGCATAGTGCCTTCACAGTGAGTTTTTAAGTACACACAGATATTCAATGTGCCTTCGGAAAACTTGCACCATAGCCAGATTATTCAGAATTGTGGTAACTAAGTCTATGTGTTTATATAAGGATATAATGTAATTTTCAAAAAAAAAAATTAAGGTGAGCAGCATTTATAGTGTGAATTTGTAGAATGTGTGCACTCAGGCGAAACCTGTTCATCGAGGCCATATTTTAAAGCAATCATTCCATTTGTAGCAAAGCAAAAAGAATACATCCAGCTATTTTTGGCTATATTTTTGGTGTATTTATCTATGGAAGCCTACACAAAATATGTATTAATCAGCACATCTGAATTTAAAAATACTAAACATATTGTATCATAGTGTATAAAGTAAAATATCTGAACATGAATTGCATTCCTTTCTGTTTAGTGAGTGCCACGGTGGCTGATAACATTTGTCTGTATAAATGGTTCATTTTGTTATTTTTTTATATAACTGTATATAAGTTGTAAATATAATAAAGACATTCTTTGACTTGGCAACTGGAACAATTGTCTTTCACATAACAGAGTTGATATTCTTCGCAAGTGTATGTGCTGGAAACCAGATCTCTCCTTGTTCCATTCAGTCGCCCGCCTCCCAGGCATACACCCTCTGACCCAAAGTTAACAAAAGGCATGACAGGGAACAGAATGTATGTAAATCATTATATAAAATGTGAACAATAGATGATGCATTTGACAATCTCCATCTCAAATTTCTGGAACATACCACAAAAAGACAAGGTATTGTTCAAGAAAGTTAGATTTTTCCACTGCCCCCTATGCTTTGGACTTTATTATGCTGCCCCCCTGTGGCAGATAGATGTCATTTTCTGCATGTGACCATGTTTCCACATTTTACCACAAATCTTACACACTTATCGTTTTCTAACTTAAACACTTGTTTTGTCCCTCTAAAACAACCAGTTTTAGAGGAACAAAAAAAATTTACATAACAAAACAAAAAAAAGAGTATGTGGTTCCAGCGTCATTGGTGCTTGGAACCCTGAATGTTGCATAATGTAAAAATTTCTAACAAAGTTGTTTATTAAGGAGAAGTGGGAAAAGTAAGGAGAGTAGGAGATAGAACCAGTCCAGAAAGCCATGTGCTTGTGTGTTTTTGCCAAGTTTGATTATATATTGCTCTATAAGCTCTTAAAGAAGGCAAAAGCTCTGACTTTGCTGCCACAAGACACAGACCATAATTGATTAAAAACAAAGAGACCACTAATTATGTATGAAAAAAAAACATTTATAATTTCCTTAATATCTGAGTACTACAACAATTTGCAAAGCCGAACAGTGATCGCTGTTGATGTACAGTAGTAGATATGCTGCTAGGTGATGGCTGACAAATGAGGTTGTGTAAAATGCAGATAATGTACAGCAAGTCCTGTCTAAAAGCTCCACCTTGCTCCCCTATAGCCAAATCTTTTCACCAAAACAGACTCGTTGGATAATTTACCCTTAGCAGTAACTGATCAAGTTAATTAGTTCCTGTCAACATTAGGAAGACTGTGTGCTGAGATAAGGGAACCATGCACACTGCAGTCCTTCATAACAACACTCCAGCAGCTCACTTTCTAATTAGCATTTATAGATTTCCTGCAAAACCAACATGAACAAGTGTTACATAGATGCACTTATAGTTATCTCCGTGAACGACTGCAGCCTTTGAATGGGTCATCCTGTATCAAGAAAAAAAAGATGAAGTTGTGAGATTAAATGCAAGCGTATACATTATTGTAAAGAATATAACACATTAAAATATCAAGTCCTCACATCAGTTTTATTCCCAATAGACGATGCTGTTCCATAGTAATCCCATTTAGAGGTCAAGTCCTTTTTTACTGATGGGTAAAAAAGCATCCCTGTATGCACTTGAGCACTCTAAATATATACTACATGCATCATTTTCCCTGATCTCTTCTTACCTCATCATCATCACTGTCGTCAAATGCAACTCCTCTGGATGACTGGCTCTGGCTCTGAGAGCTGTACTTGGTGAAGGATGACGACGACGATGCTGTTTTGCTATAAGCAAGCGAAGGAGTGAGGGTCAAACACATGATAAAAAACACATCACAAATTTTCAAAATATGAATTTAGAGACAGAGAGGGTAAGAGCAATATGGAGAGCTTTGTGTCCCCACAAGTTTTTCTTTTTAAACTGCAACAAAAATACCTTGGAGGGGCTCTGGTTGTTTTCATTACAGGTACATCTTCATCAGAGTCATCAATGGTTACCTTGAGATGGATAAAGATGAGAAGCAAGGTTAGAAGACAGTACAGTTTATATACTTTAAGTGTTTGTTGTCATTTGACTTACTTCATCTGTTGTGTAAGATGGGGTGGCGGCAGCCCGAGATGATCTCTGGGATGGAGCTTGAAATGCTAAAGATTGAAGTACAGAGGCGGGGAGACACATTGACATCATGGAAAAAATTGATAGAGGAGGAACAGGAACGGGTTGAAAACAGGTTAATACACTGTTTAAACACATCAAGATTTCTGTGCTTTCTCTGTTATGCCTCAATCTGGCATATTAAAACATTAACTTGTGTGTCTATAGATCATCACACACACATACAATCTCACATTCTCCTACCTTGCATAATGCTTCTGCTTTGGGTCGTTACAGAGGATTTCTGGGAACGACCCCGTCCAGCTGGCTTTGGTTCGGAGGCAGTTGCACCTGGATGGACAGATCAACAGTTCAGAATGAGGATTTATGATCATCATATAGTCCTGTTGTTTTTCTGCATTAAATGTAACTGAACCTATTTTAAATATGAATCATTTATTTGGTGTGTGATAACAGTCCAAAAACTACAATAAGCACTTTTGCTGTCTAACCAGTTGTTATGTGCACAACTGTCCTGCTAATGAAAAAATGATAAACAGTGGAGTTTTTGCCCTTTTTATAAACACCAAGCCAAATGTTCTTTACAGAAAGTGTGAAACATGGTTTGACATGGTGAAAAGTTTTGACCTCCCTATGCTGGAGTGTGACTGAACAGTAACAATGACTACATTAACATGCACAAAATATTGTTCTTTTTGCCTTTATTCCCATAAATACAATATTCCCACTAAGCTGTTCACACGTCTAATGAAAATGAATATTCCACAAATATTGCTGTTAACGTGAAGCCATGCATACCCCGATTAACAAGTCGTTTATCACTTCAGGACATGGAAAAGTGGGATGAAATGTGGGCTTTTCTTTTGGGCACGCATCTTTACCCGAGCCTTGCAAACTGTTGGTGAATTGGTTTGTATTCAGTGCATCAATGACAAGTAAAAAACCCAGTTGAGATTCATATTCTGAATGCGCTGTATACAAGTCAAAAGAATTCTATTAAAACACAAATAATACTGACACGTGTCCTGTATCAAATTCAGAATACTGTCATATTCAGAATAATAGTGAAATATTACTGTGCATGTAAACAAGTAATGTTAATTTCAAGTGAGGATTTAACACATATTCTACAAATCCACTGTAGAACATTAAAGTCTGTTTGAAATTCCACATAATAATCACACCACTCGTTTCATTAAATACTTGTACCTGTGAGAGTTTATCAGATAACACATTAACCAACCTATTATACTGTAGGTCCAGCCTGTTAAATCATCCAGTGTTAGCCAAGGCTGTCCATCTTAGATATACATTGTAATTAATTTAAATCTCTCATTTACTTTAAATTATATCCACAGGGCACTAGCATTGGCAACTGTCTGTATACTTTTGCAACGCCCTTACACAATAGTCGGGTAGGGCAGTATTTGTATATTTGTGTATATTTGGTGTGACCTTCCCCTTAGGCACTCATTTGTGTATTTGCTCTGACTCATTGCCCGGTATTGAGCCTGCATTGTTAAATAAACCTTTGTAATATCAATTTACGACTGTTAATCTCACTGTGACTTTATTAGTGACAGATAATATAACTCACCTCTCCCCCTTCCCCGGCTACCTCGCCCCCTGCCTCCTCGCCCTCTTCCTCGGGTTGGGGGAGCAAATGGGGCTGCGCCTTCGTCAGAGTCCATAGCAAGCTCATCAGACATATCCTGATCCATTGGCTCATTGCCACGCTCCAAACGGTGAGCTTTGGCTCTGTTCATAGCCTGAGTATTAGAGAGATAAAGCATACGCAGTTAAATACAACAGAAAACGAAAGAGTTCAGGCATGTGTGCATTCATTACTTACTTCTTTTATATCATTCTCTTCCTCAGTTGTGTTCTTTTTGGAATCTCTAAATCGCTGGATCTGAAAATGTAAAAACATGCACTCTTATAATAACGTACACAATTAATGACATCTTATTCCTTTGCAAAACCCACCCCCCCTTACCTCAGTGTCTATATCCTGCTCTGTAGTAACTCCTCTGGCTTGGAGGTGGCGCTGTGTCTTCTCTAACTGGTAAGTGATCAGCTCCTCAATGGCGTCTTTCTCGTCTTTGTCCACAAACTCCTGAATGGCTTTCCCCATGCCCTGCTCGGTCAGGAGGGACAGCTTCACTGTCTGTGATAGATTGCATAAGATATGCAAGCACACTTTTCAATAGAATACACAGCAGAGAAAGTTTATGAAAAAAAATGCTATGAAACTTGTAGGTGTGTGACTTTGAAGCCTTGCGTCTGTAGTACCTGTTCGGTTGCCTCAAAGTACTGTTTAACCAGGTCCTCCACTCTCAACCCCTCAACTGCTGTGGTTTTTAACAGCTTGCCGTAGTCAACATTGACCTCATCTAAAAAGTACAAAGATTAAAACATGTCAAATAGACAATACTGTGCATCAATCAATGGTGTATACAGCAGATCCCTAGCTGTGTATTTAGCCTGTGTCAGACCTTTAATGTCTTCTTTCTGCTCACGGCGTCTGAGAAAGTGAATGAGGTCTTTTGGGTTGGCTACACGGTCGACAAACTTCTGACTGAAGCGAGAAGTGTTAAATGTATCAAAGCCTCCACTGTAGTCCACCTG
Organism: Plectropomus leopardus; assembly: GCF_008729295.1. NCBI lineage: Eukaryota > Metazoa > Chordata > Actinopteri > Perciformes > Serranidae > Plectropomus > Plectropomus leopardus. The sequence continues at coordinate 18,403,714 of NC_056467.1, read as the reverse complement.
GAGAAGGCAATCGGGGTGATGAATTTGAATGTAGCACAAACAGGAAAGTGTGTGCACACATTGAAAGTATTCATCTTACCCTCAGGCGAATCAGAGGTTTCTCTGGGGTGAGCGGGCATCCGAGTCTTTCTCTTTCTGCTTCTTCTAACATGTCTGTGACCTTCAGTCATAAAGGGCAAAAAGGGGAAGGTGACTGACCTATGGACATAAGATTGTATGTTTGTTGTATGTTTGATGGTGGCTTTCAGGGTTACCTTTGCATAGCACAAGTCCTCCACCTTCTTTGTGACCTGTGGTGTTTCAGGTGTGAAGTGGTCTTCGTAGTCAGCCAGCACCACATCTTGGATGAAGAACTGACGAACCGTCTTCAGCGGAATCTTTTGCAGGTTCATCTTCCGACCTTTCACCCGAAGCAGCCCTACATGCCTAGATTGATACAAACAGAGTGCTCTCGTTACTTCATCACTTTCAAACACATTCAAAATATAGGATTTACAATCTATTGTGTGAGTGCCTGCTCTGTGTATTTATTTGTACTTCTTGGTTGCCTCTCCAGGGGATAGAGAGGTGGCTACAGAGCTGCCGGGCTGCGTTACATAGAAGAGCTGCTGTTCGTTTCTGGTTGGAGCAATCAAACACTCATGCTCATGACCCCACACCACCAAGTCGAGAAAGTCATCCAGAAACTGCTCAGGTATGTAGTTAGTGGGTCCGTGCTTACTCCTAAAGAGCACATAGAGAGAGAAAAAACAATTCAAAACAAAAACACAAGAAGGAGAGGAAAAACAACCACAAATCGTAATAGCTGCAACCACATGCATGCCTGCATCCACGTGTTGCCACTTTTTTCCAATTGGCATGAAATGAACAGTTGTCCTTTGGCTCATGACCACTCTTGCCACAAAATGTTTGGCAAGGCAGCCTCTTGACTTTCTGGTAACTCCCACTGCCACCATTCCACTTTTAGCCAAATGGTATGAACACCCAACACACAATTGACCTCCCTGCCAAATTTCAGCCTTCTTGGGTAAAAAGTGTGGCTGCCAATGGGTGAGGAATGACGAACAGACAGAGCAAACTACAGCGATGTTGGCTGCAGTTAATAATAAATATATAGCATTTTAATCCTACAACAGCTAACAGGGGTTCTACAGCTTTTCGCCCCAGTTCAAATTTTTCAACATGCACATACCTGTTCTGGTGGATGGCAAAGAGGTTAAACCATTCTTCTTGGTCTTCTTTGGGGCGAAGCATCGTTACCTGGTTGTTGACAAACATCCTATACAGGCGCTCATCTGGGATAGAGCCTAAACACACATTCACACATAATTTAAACCAAAAGATTACGATTTTTATCACTTTTGGCAGAAAATAGATTTCAGGAATGGATATTACGAGTCTACAGTGATACACAAAACAAACACTTACCTAGACCAAATAAGGCTAGCTTGGTATTGCCTTTCTGCATGAGAATGGGACTAATCTCTATCCTCTCAACTGACTGAGAGTGACCAAAGTGATTTACAAGACCAGAGGCACTTAGCAGATCCAACGCACATAAACCTTCAGCCTTGAAGAAAATAAAATAGCCATGACATTAAAACAAACAAACAGGCACAACAAAACCGACACAGATGTACATACTTAAATTTTAACATCTTGTGTTGTGTCAAATCATTTATTTTATGCTGAACTAACAACTCACCCCAGTTGGGTCATCGTGGTTACCATGTATGCTGAATACAGGAATTGAGATGTTCAGGTTTTCATCCTGATAGTTAACCCAGGGGAATCTACAAGACATCAACACACATATAACAACATTAATGCAACAAGAAAACAATGTTTTGCAAGAGTGACTTCACAAACACAGCAGAACTGACTGGGTGGTGTTGAAGTTGACAGTCTGGTCACTGATGATGTTGAAATGTATCGGCGTGTCACCCATGCAGTATCGTCTTAGCGTTGTGATGCAGTTGTGGAGACAACGGCGAGATGGCTTGTTCTCATGGAACAAATCACCCCCCAGCAGGATGAAATCTACCTGTAAGCAAACAAGCAAAGAGAAAGCATTTAAAACAGACAGATTTTGGGAAATCCATTTAAGAAGCCAGAGATGAATTTGATTGACTGTCCGTTGTATCCATATACACATCAACTTGTACATACCTGATTTGTCTTGGCACATTTCAGGATCTCATCCATAGTGTTATAGGAGTCATTACCGCGGATAGCATCCTTCTCGAGGTAACCAAGGTGAATATCCGTGGCAATGAGAATCTTGAAGGTATCGTCATCATCCCTGGAAAAAATGCAGCCAATACAGACATTACAAAATACATTGTTGTTGTGAACTTACATTGATTTCATGAGCTCTGTTAAGAAGCAACCAGCTTAATTACAACATATTTGGTTTGAAAAATTAAAAAATGCATGTATCAGCAGACTCACAAAGTGCTCTCCGAAGACATGTTTACACAGATGTGTTTACACCAGGCAGGTGGTCAGTAAAAGGCTTCCCTGCAGAAAATACAGTAGCGTTACATTTATCCAAGATCCTCTTGTTGCTATGTTACAGAACTGATTTTATGATACATTTCAGACACACTACAAACATATCAAAGTAGCTTCTAAGGCTACTGTTAATACAAATGTTGATAACGTATGTAAGGGGCTAGGAAACTCATCACGGTTACGTCCGGTAAGACATTTAACTTGATTATCGGTAACGTTAGATGAGTTATGCTCTAGAAGCTTTATGTTATTTTTTGTCAAGGTTTCTCATGGAAAACCATATTAATAAACAACGCATTTACGATATCGTACCGATATAATACAATGTGTGATACTGTGCTCTAGCTAACTAACTAATAATCAGTAACGTTAGTAGTTAACCAACAATAACTTGTTACTGCGAGGACGGTAAGTTAACGTTAGCTTTCACTTTCAGCTAACACGAACTAAGATTGTGTTTACATATCGGGCGAGTCTAACTTACTTATTTCGGTTACTATGTCTATTAAACGTTGTATAAATACCTGTTGCCCTGAGCTACAATGTTGGAGAAACAGTAAATAAAAACCCACCACCTCGAGTCCCAAAAGAGATAAACGTGCCAAAATCCCGGCAAGTCTTGCAAACCCTCTCCCCGCCCATCACAGATGGTTTAGAGTTATTGTAGTTTTATTGTGAAACATCACCGCTCTAAACCGCAGGATGTCCGCGGAAGAAAGACTACACTTCCTGTTAGCAAATGGTTTGCGTTTGTTTTAATATTCCCCTCGCGCCGGATTAGCTCTCTCTATGTGCGTAGCGTAACGCCTGACAGGCGGTACAGGGTGGTGTATATAACATTCACACCCTTCAGAAACCCTGGATTGTGTGGCTTGTCAAGTGATGTTTTCTTTCCACAACCCCTATTAGCACAGGGAGCCCTAGAAACGGCGCTAAGCTAACAGGCAGCTAAACGCAATTTAACAAGGTTTGGTTGTAATTTTACTGAAAAGAAACGCATTTCAGCATTTTACCTATTGGTTCAGCACAAGCGAGGCAGACTGGATTGGCTGCATTTCAATGGATACGCTGTCAAAAACAGCCGGTGCTGATGCTCCGCGGGAGAAGGTAGCTTCAACGTTACTGCATTTAGCCGAGTTTACCTTAAAATTAGTAGCAAAAGCTGTTCCTTGCTCCTTACAGTGGCCAAAGGGTTAGCTAGAATGCTACCTAGCAGCAGTTGCTACAACTAAGTCCAGCTGATGTTGCAGACCTAAATAGTATCCTAAAGTTTCACCTTAATGTGTTGTTTTCGGACAAAAATCATATCTCAATCCTAACTTTAGTTGATGCATGGAATTTTAGATTTTAGCTCATTTATTTCACTTTCTGCACCTGACTTTAGGGTTATTACTCATGATGAGCTGATCTACTACCACTGCAATATTTCCATTACTCCTATGTCTGCATTATTCGCCAGATATTGTGGATGCTGTTCAACATTTAGCCCTGTCTCTCTGCAGGAGCTTTGTCCACCACCAGCACCCAGTGGGGTAGTATCTGACAGCCTGTCACTCCCATCTTATAGAGAGTATCCAGCTCACCGTCCCTTCATCAACACACTTGTGCATCACACACCCCAAACACGTGCACATCAGTCATATCGCCCATCATCACCCAGCAAGGCATTCCCAGAGACCAGCAGTGCAGGTAACTTCAATTTATGCATCTGCTTGCATGTGTTATTTTCCCTTTACAATCTTTCCATTCAGGTATTGTGGTGTTTCAGAGCTCCATGGTTACATGTGCAACATGATGCCCCACTACTTGAATGTCTCAGTTGCATCTACAACCATTCATTCTTTCACATCCTCTGTCTTCCCATCCCACCCTCCCAAACCTCAAAGTCATATCGAATTACACTATGACTATGATCATGCCCTAAATTTGTTTAAGTATATCCCCAGATGCATCACATTCTTGTACCATGTTTGGAAGCATTATGTCTTACATGATGTGTTAAAGGATCACAGGAAATTTTAAAATTCAATAGGTTTTTTTTTTTTTATATGAAAACAAGCCTTTCAAACCCACTATTAGGTGGTTTTGATGGTATTGAAATAAAAAATATGATCATTTAATGTTAAATGTCCCTCCTCCAAATCCAGAAATATCCCTTCATCAGTGATTAAAAAAATATCTGAAGTGCCTTCCCCGTTTTGCATCAACCCTTCTCCTGTCATAAATGACAAACAGTCCCTAACAGTCTCTAAAACTTACAGTCCATGTGTCTGTGCATGTGTAGCGATCTTATCTGCCTTGAGGAACCTCCAGGAGAAGATCAGGAAGTTGGAGTTGGAGAAGGGGCATGCAGAGCTCAGTCTGCATACGATGGGGAAAGATGCGTCAAATACCCATCTGCAGAGCGATAAAGTCACACAGAGACTCTTAAAAGATTACACAGATACAAAAAAAGAGAGTGGACAGTCCAATTGCAACCAAGGTGAGTGTTTGAATATGATATTATTACTTACTTATGTTTCCTTTCATCCCTCATATATCATGGTGTCTTATTGTTCTTCACAGTGTTGATTACCCATCTGGCTGCTGCAGAGTCTCGCTGTGTGAAGCTGGAGCGGCAGCTGGAGCACATGAGGAGGATGTTGCGCAGTGCCAAGACGGACAGGACCAGCCTGCTCAAACAGCAGGTTAACCCAGTGCTCCTTACTGTCAAAGGCTGCAATATTACACAAAAATATAAAAATGCTTGAGCATAATTGAAATGTTTTCAGAAAAAAATCCTCTCATGTGTGAATGAGTTCATTTGTAGAACTGTGCTAATTATTCTCTATGCTTTCAGGTTTCCATGGAGACGGCCAAGTCAGTTGATCAACAGTCAGACCTGGTGTCTGAGCATGTCCAGTTGGAGAAGCTGGAGCGACTGGAGCAGGAGTACCTTAGACTGACACGCACACAAAGCAACGCAGAGGTACACACAAAAAAAAAAACAGAAAAATGTCAGAATAGTTACTGATGTAGACTTCGGGGCCTTGGTTCAAAATTGTAACCTTTTCTTTGCAGACTATATCACACAAACTCTTCAAGTTTGATGCAATCAAAATGTTGATTACTGAAGCTTGGGCCCATGATTAAAACAGCTGTCCTCACAATCTGTGGGTCGGGACAGCTATTTCTGTAGGAAAACTGAGTAAAGCCTATTTATGTGGCATAAAAAATACTTTTGAAAAATTCCTTTTTGCTTTTTTTATTGGGGTCATGAAACAATTTTTCCTGTTTAGGCCCTGATTTGAGATGGAAAAGTAACTGCTTGCAATTATCAGTGGATAATTCAGCTCCTGGTAAAAACCTCCTAAACAATGAACACTGAACCAGGAGTTTTAGCTGGTTGCAATCTGAAATCCTCACCACTAGATGCCACTAAATCTCACTCAGTGCCTTAAACTAAAATTATATCAAAAATAACTTTTTGTTTTATCTCAAGTGGGCAGGGACAAGAGGAAAAGTTAATCTATTCTTTTATTATTATAATTACCACTATAACTGTGTTGATTGTGTGTGTCTGAATATGTCAGATGAAGATTCGGGAGCTGGAGATGAAACTACAGGAGGAGGAGCACCAGAGAAAGCTGGTCCAGGACAAAGCCAATCAGGTAACAAGGCCTTCATTTGTTTTTCTCCATAGTTACCATTACCAACTATCAACGTGTAATGTTTGCTTTATTTGAAAGTACACTTAGTGTAATGTTTGAAATATGTTTTACTTTGTGTGTGTGTGTGTGTTCCTCAGCTACAGACAGGTTTGGAGACCAACAGGATACTGCTGCAGTCAGTGTCACCTTGTCTGTCCAGCAGACAGTCCAAAGAGAAAAAGTCAGATTCAAAGGTGAAGAACTTGACTGAGGTGGTTTTAAGTTTTACTTCTACTGGTGATGTCGATCTGCTGAGAATATTTCTTTCACTCTTTATGAACAGATGTTTTAACAAAGATGTTAAGATGTTTTAAGTCAAGTACTTCTCTACAGTGTTAGATCAACTTTGAACGTCATATTTAATCAAGTAGGAAGGACTTACATGCCATTATTGTCCGATGATTTTTTAAAACATTTTTAAAATAATTATTAAAAAAACAATGGACAGGCTTTAATTTCTCAAAGTTCCCAACTTTTTAATAAAAATAGTTAGAAGAACATAAAATTATAATTATATAACATAATAATAATTATTACATACATAAATAATAATAAATTAGTATTATAACACAGTAGAAACAATATGACGTATTTCAAGATAACAACAATAAATTTTTCCCCAGTTGCTGTCATTATGGAAATTATCATAATTTTTAGAAGTTGGTTGGTATAGATGAACCACTAATGACAACAATTCTTGGCTGTAGGTGTGCTTCGTACTGCCACATGTGCATTTAACTTTGATACTAACTATTGTTTATGTTGATTTTCTCTTTCCAGAAGCAGCCATCCTACATACAGCCACACTACAGACTGAGCCTCAGAGACGTACCTTTTGTTGCTGGAACGGTAGTTTGGGCACACATGCTATTGTGGATTTAGTTTGGAATAACATAGTGTTTATTCAGTGCTGAATTTTCCCTTACCCTCTCTTTGGCTCTCTTCTCTCGTTCCTGTCTTTCAGTCAGTAGGCTGCAGCCACTCAGTCCGAGCAAACGTCCAGTCCGTTTTATCTCTCCTAAAGCGACACCAGCCACACCTCTGCAACAGCCGTGTCCTCTCTAGGAAAGCAAACAGCTATGAGACAGGTAGTAGTCCCAGGCGTTCAGACAGCTCATCCTCTTCCTCCTCTGCAAGCGAAGAGGAGCTATCAGAGCTGCTACAAGCACTACAGGAGGAGCTGCGATTCATGAGCTTGTGAGTGTGGTCTCATTTGAGATCCGGTAAATCGCTGAGAACAGTGTTGAATTTGAATCTCTGTTTGTGTCACAGGGAGCAGGATGAGTTGATGAGGCAGGTGGAGGCCAGCGTGTCTGACCAGGAGAGCAAAGAACTTCAGAGGGAGCAGGAGAGGCTGCTGCTGAAAATGGAGAGGAAAGGAGAGCAGATCAGTAAGCTGTACAAACACAGAACACAGGTAGGTTTTTTCACACAAAAACAATTCAGAGCACAAAAAAACTTAACTTGAAATTTAGATTTTGTTTTCCTTTACCTTTCTTTGTTTCTCCTCCAGATAAAGAAGTTAAGAAAGGAAACCAGTTCTAGGCGGAACAATGGGAATGAGGTGAGGATGACAACCACAGCGTCCACTAGAGGTCGCTCTGCTGCAGCAGTCAAAGTCAGACCAGGAGAGAGGAGCAAGAGGAACCTGCGGCTGCTGAGGGACATGAGGGCGCTGCAGACCTCACTACGGACCTGAAACCCATCACATCAACACAGCACACTGGGTTGTTGTTGATGGTGCTATCTACCTACCTCTGGCCATTATTTCACCATCACAGAGATACTGACAGATGATCTCTACAGTTTGTCTGTTCATAAACATATGACCTATGATCCCTTGGGACCTTTTTTCTACTGTATTAAGAAGATGTAACCCATCTAAAAAAATGATGTTTTAAACCACACTTCAGTTGTCTGCATGTCCAACCAAAATGCATTTCATCTGAACATGGTTTATTTGGCGTCTGATTAGTCAATTAGTCAAGTGTCAAATCAGAATGTTTAAAAGAGAGAGCTTTGAATGATACCTTCAAAGAAACTGTATTTTAGTTCATGGAGCATGTTGACTGAAATATTTTCCCTTGATTAGATTTTTAAACGTTTAAGTCCTTAAGCAAAGGGTAAGAACGTTCATAATAAGGAAGTCAAAATCTGTGGATGCAGCAGCTACTGGTTGTGTAAATAAACTGCAGTGATGAAAAAAGTTTAATTTATGTTTTCTGCTATTTGATCAGCCTAATGTCATGATAAAGGACCTAAAAAAATATTTTGCTGTATTTGGTTAAAATGACTGAACCCCTTTAGAGTGTTGTAGCAGATTCTCAGTGTGTGTGTATGTATGCACACGTGTTTTATGATTACAATATTTTAATTTTTCTACAAAATGAGGGTGGATTTCTTTGTTTTGGGGTTTTTTTTGGAAATCATGAGTGACCTATTTTTGAGTGATTTCTCTTAGAAATAAAGTATTTATGTTTGCATATGACGACAATACGGTCTTGTTTATTTTGGATTTGTTTTGAGCCACCATGACCCTGTACCTGCAACCTGCAGCGCTGCTGCTGAGCTGCTCCTGTTGGGCTCTCCTCTTTGTCAGACTTGTATAATCTACCTTTTATTCTGCTACCACGGACTGCTGTCAGGATGTCAGTAGGCATCAGACCAGAATAAAATCACAAGAACCTTATAATAAATTATCAGCAACTATTAAACCACAATCTAGGCTCTATGCTTCATTGCACCTTTTTAAACTCAAAGTAAGATAAGACAGAACTTTATTCATCCTGGGGAGGGAAAGTGCTGTGCAGCAGTTGCAACACAAAGTAACAGGAGTGCATGCTAAGCGTGCAATTTACAACTATTATAATAACAGCAGACAAAGCATATATACAGCCAATATAAATTGCAATGTATTGAAAATATAAACAGAATATAACAGTAAGGTGCGTATTATAAAAACTCTACAGTAGGTTTAAGGTTCAAAGTATAAAAGCTAGTTAACAGTAAGGTGCAAAACATAACTATCTAAAAACTATAAAACTATAAATCGACACTATTTAGTCAAACTAATTGAATTAAGGAGTTAACACTGAAATATGCTTTTGATAAGTCATCCTGATTTATTCCAATTCCTGTTACTTCATATATTTATGCTGAATTTTAAATGTGAAGTACAGCTGTTTTTTCTGTTATTTTGCTATTGTTTTGTTTTTTATGTTTAATATTTATTATATATATATATATATATATATATATATATATATATCTACATACTATTCACCCCAAATTACTCTTATTCAAAAATAAAATAAATTAAACTAAAGTTAGTCAATCCGCATAAACTGAACCACATACAGATTGGGAATACATGTTTTTGATTTATAAATGTTCAGTTGTAGCTGTGTGTTTTCAAAAATTAGGGATAATGTAAAACTTAAAAATATCTTTATGGGCTTCCATCAAATTACCATGAAATATCCTGCTTAACACAAAGTCTAGCTGGTAAGGACCAGTATGTATAAAACAATCAAACTGACCAACATGTTAAAGTAGCAGGGAATTTCCTGTAGACATTTATTCAGAATTTAAAATCGCCTACATCATTAGGATTCAAAATCGTTGGTTTCAGCCCCAGACTGGATTGGACAGCTCCTCACAGATAAACCTGTCTCTCTCTGAAGGACGCAGTTGTCTCCATACAGCAGCAGCCTGGAGCATTGGCGCGAGGGATCTATGTCTGGGAGTGGGATTTGTGAGGTGCGCAAGTGAGCAACGAGGATTCTCTGAAGGAAAAGTGGCAACTGTGATTATAATTTTCAAAGATATGGTATGCTGCTTTTACAGACGTTTTTCTTTTGTTTGCTTTACAAAATTGCTTAACTTGTTTCACGAGACCTACACAACAACTCGTATTTAAGAGCTTCCTTTTACATTCTGTACTTGTTCTTGACAGTATGGATTTATTAACACCTGTCTGAAATCGCTGGTAGTTGAAAAGTTTGGCGAGGAGACGTGGGTCAAACTGAGGTAAAAGGCATTTTCTATTGAACTTGTATTTTCGCAAATTGTATTTCATTTACTATATTTGCAGATTATTCTAAGACGTAGACGATTTAGGATCATTATTGATAAATTTGTTTAACCAGTCACGTTTAGAGGTTGATTTTATTTTAATTAACAGTTTCTATCTTCTTTATTATAACCACACAAACAATAAATATAGTCTCTTACCAAACTGTAGGGATGAAGCTGGAGTCCAGGATACCTTCCTGACATATGAAGTCTACAAAGATGAAATCACCATGAAATTATTAGCCGAAACATGCAAGCTGCTTGGTAAATTAATTTCCATGTGTGTCTATGTTTTGTTTTAATAATTACATGTAGAAACATTGGTCACTTTTAAAAGAAAAATAACAAAAAAGTCACTGTCATATATTATTATTATTAATATTGTTTGCAGGAATAAAGCCAGAGGTTGTCTTGAGGCAGTTTGGAGAATATTTCTTTGAATTTTGCAAACGCTCCGGCTATGATCACATGCTGCGGACTGTGGGAGGAAATCTGTTTGAATTCACAGAGAATTTAGATGCACTTCATGGCTACCTCACCCTCTCCTACAAGGTGCCTGCTCCATGCCTATTCATGTGGTTGTTCTGTCTTTTTTATCTTCCTTTTCTTGATTTGTGAGGGGGGAAAACGTAAATTTACAATTTATTGTTTTATTCTTTAAGGAAATGAATGCTCCATCATTTCGGGTGGAGAGGAACCCCGATGGCACCATGCTTCTCCATTATTATTCAGACCGCAAAGGACTCTGCCACATTGTCCCTGGTAATTAAATCTAGAATAGATGCCAGTTTTTATCCATATCCAATCTTATAATTTTGTCACTATTTTCACTTCACTCTCTTTTTACAGGTATTATTGGAGCTGTTGCTAAAGATTTTTTCAACAGTGATATTACAATGGAGATTGTCAACCAGCTAGAGGAGCTTGAGAGAACTGGGAAGAAGGAGCATGTGGTTTTTCTGGTTACACAGTGGCCAGCTGTTGCTGCTCACTCCAGCGTGTTCAGCAGTAAAACTGGACATTTTTCAAGAGCCCAATCCCTCCAGCCTTTGCCTAACAGACGCAATGCCATGATCTGGATTACAGAGGTTAACTTAATGATCTGTACTACAAGCTCTGAACGTTGAAAAAGAGCATTAACTTCATGTAACTAGACTACTGTAGACAAAATGAGCAGTATTAGAGTTATTGCTTATAGTAAAAGTCAGACTCTGTCCTCTCTGTGTCCTCAGCCACTTTATCAAAAGAGATCCAGTATCAGTTTCTCCGTGCACAGGAGTCACTGGGAGACAATCAGGGCGCTGGTTTGCCTTGGGAAAGGTACAGTGCAAACACCCATAAACATACACACAATACTTGGAGCAACAGGCTGCACCACTAACTCTAAAGTTTAATGAATTTTATCCAAGATCATCAACAGGGGTTACATACCTGCAGGTACGTGTACAGTTCATGTTTGTCTTTATTTTCTTACAGGCAAACTGTTGAGAGGTTTTGAGCCAGTGTACCCTACAACTCTTAACATTGATCCGAAGACTTTCTGCCATGCTTTCCCTTTCCACATAGTCTTTGATGAACAGGTACAAGTGACCATATTCAAATTACAAGTATATAGGGGGGGCTATGTGTGATTATATTAAATTAAACAAGTATTGTTGGAAAGATGGTCTTTTTGTAAAACTGGGCTACCTCACAGTAGACAGACGCAAACACTTTTGAAATTGTTGCTACATACAATTACCAAAATGCACTGCAACAGAAAAAAACAGAGCTCCCACTCTTGGATGAAATAATGGTATCCATCCTTAAACAATATGATGGCCAACTGCGAACAAACAATAGCATACTACAGGTAAACAGTAAGCTAAAATATGTTTTTGAAAACATTTTAGATGAGAAAGGGGCAAGGCAATACCAGAACCTCGGATCATATTTTATCAGCACTGGTTAGTTTTAATGTTTGAGCTTATTTTTCCATTTATAAAATACAGGAAACAGTATGGTGCCCTCTTCCTGTGCACGTTCTTGCATTACAGCCAAACTGTGCACTAAAATATATGTCTGACGACATTTTAGGCAGGAAATAGGCAACACAGAGACAGAATCTTGGTTTAACTTTGATTAACACTGACTAGTTTTACAGTTTGATCTGAATTTGGTGTGAGTTTGAGACAGCGAGAGAGAGAGAGGGGCAGCTGTACCTCTCAGGCTACTTCGATACTCTGTGCTCTAACACGGAAGTACAATTTGAGTTTGAGGAACAGCACATGAGCCAGCAAAAATGATTTTTAGTGGCAAATAGGCAGGGGGATCTGGGGCTGGTTCAACAGAGAAAGGCTTACCATAGTTCATTTACACATACTGTTCACATTATTATGATACAAACCTGTTTGAAAATTATCACTTGAACTGAAGTGATCCTTGTTTTGTCTGAGGCAGCTGGTGGTGCATCAGGCAGGGGTGAACCTCCAAAAGATGGTCCCTGGGCTCAAGACTATGAATGTCCATCTGAACCTTTACTTCAGCATTGTGCATCCTGAAGTCACCTTCACCATCTCCAGCATCAGGAAGTTCATCAACAGCCACTTTGTCCTGCAGACGCGGAGGGATATGATGCCTGAAGCGTGGAAGAACAGGCCAATGCTGCAGCTCAGAGGTAGAGGACAAAAAAAAATGTAACCAAAGTATACATTGTCGACCCAAAGCTGATAGAGAAATAATAATGTATACTCCACATAGGTCAGATGATCTGGATGCCCTCTCTGGACAGTATGCTCTATCAAGCCTCTCCTCTGCTGAGAAGCCTCCAGGAGCTGGAGGAGAGGGACATGCACATCTCTGATATTGCACCACACGACGTCACCCGCGACCTCATCCTGCTTAATCAGCAGCGACTGGCTGAAATCGAACTGTCCAATCAGCTGGAGAGGAAGAAAGAGGAGCTCCGCCTCCTGTCTCAGCACCTGGAAGAAGAGAAAAGGAAGACGGAGAACTTGCTGTACGCCATGTTGCCCAAGCACGTAGCCAACCAGCTGAAGGAGGGCAAGACAGTAAAAGCAGGTTAATTGAATGTAAATGCTTTAAATACTGAATAATCAGTTTGTGTGTTGAATATGATGGTTGTGAGTCTCTGTGTATGTGTTTATATATCCTATAGGAGAATTTAAAGAGTGCACCATACTGTTTAGCGATGTGGTGGCCTTCACTAATATCTGCTCCCTGTGTGAACCCATCCAAATAGTCTTTATGCTGAACTCCATGTACCTTCGATTCGACCGACTCACAACTGTGCACAATGTTTACAAGGTACAGACAACAGAGTTAACCTTGTGACACAGATATTAAAGAAACCTTTTGAATCATTTGATCTGAATTTGACAGTGTATGTGTTTGGTATTTTCCAGGTTGAGACCATCGGGGATGCCTATATGGTGGTGGGTGGCGTGCCCATATTTGTCTCCAGCCATGCTGAGCGGGTGGCCAACTTTGCCCTGGGTATGATCCTGGCTGCCAGGGAGGTTATTAACCCTGTGACAGCAGGGCCCATTCAGGTACAAGAATGTTTGAACTGCATTGGTTAAATACACATAGTGGTGGAAAGTAATTAAGTACATTAACTCAAGTGCTGCACTTGGGGTTTACCAGCAATACTCAACCTATGGGGCCAATTTGATGAAATGACAGGAGGCCAGGGGCCAGTTGCAGAAGCCCCATACATGATCCCAGGATTTAAGAACATTTCTAGGATTTTAGGGGGTTGTTAGGATTTTAAAACATTTCTAGGATTTTAGAACATTTCTAGGATTTCAGGACATTTCTAGGATTTAAGGGCATTAGGGGCTAAGACAGGACCCTTTGTCAAAGGGTGCAGCGGATCCTCCACTTAAATTGCTTTTGATAAATAAGTTCTATTTTGATGCTGTTTTATGCAGTCAGGAATTTTATGTATACTTAAAGCACAAAAACAAATTCTCAGTGTGAACTTGTTACCTCCGACTAGAGTTTGTTAACTTTAGTTTACAGCACAGTCACGTCGTCCGAGCACGACGATAATCCCCGCTCCATCTCCATTCGCCTATGCTTGTTTTCATTGTGTCCACACCTGAGCGGATTGTTGCAGTATTATTTAGTACCTCTGCTGTTTTCACTCCATGCAGCTCAGATTTAATAGTGTCAAACTTCTCTGCAAGCACAGTCTTTAGTTCCCACCTTTGCAGAGTAGCGATGTCTCCTTTTAAAGTGATGAGGATTTCGACTTCCAGATCCGCCACCTCCATCGGGTCACCTGGCTGCTGCTGCCGGGAGACGAAACACTTAAGCTTGCAGCTTTAGGCCCAGCAGCTGAGGCTCCGCCATTGAACTTGTATTTTCGCAAATTGATGGCTATTGGAGAGGCAAAAGTGGGCTTAAACGAATGAAAAGTGAAAATAACAAACTGTAAACTGTAATTCTGCAGCCCTTTGCAAGTGAAGGGTGCATCGAAACGAATATCAGCCGAGCATGTCAGAAACAGTCTACTACATTACCTGCTCGCTAGCGCCTCCACTTTAGCACAAATGTGCACGACTCACCATTATTGAAATAATTTCAATACTTACTCCACACATGCATGGCCTATAACCTATATGCCTTACATATAATAACTTTTGCTTTTGAAGTCTTGTCCTAACGCAACATCTGCTCTGTGGCGTATTGTAGATTCGTGTGGGTCTTCACAGTGGTCCTGTGCTGGCAGGTGTGGTTGGGGTGAAGATGCCTCGTTACTGCCTGTTTGGAGACACGGTCAACACTGCATCCCGCATGGAGAGTCACAGCCTCCCCGACAAGATCCATCTGAGCCCAACTGTCTACCAGTGAGGACGTAAAAAATCATGCATGGAAACACACGCGTTCATACGCACTTTGTACTATGAACATTGTGGTGTCTTTTCTGATTTCCACATCCTCTTTCCACATTGCCCAGGGCTTTGAAGAATAAAAGCTTTGTTATTCAGAGGCGAGGGGAGATCGAGGTGAAGGGGAAGGGCAGAATGACCACTTACTTTCTTGAAAGGAACATAGGAGTCAGCGAGCGGCAGATTATGGGTCTCTCCCACTTGGAGACAGGAGCTGGACAGCAGGACAGCCAGATGAGCCACCAGCCAAATATCCACAGACAAGGTCTGTTTAATGGAGTTTGGGGCAGTATGACCTAAAATATTTCTAACGATTTTAGCGGTTTCACTGTATACAACAGTATTGTTTTCCACCCTTTAAATAGATTTATAAAGGCTACTGTCAGCAGTTCACATTTAAGTCTCTAAATCCATGATTTGATGAGACTTTTAATTTTCAGATCTCAGAATGATTGTGTTGATTTGTGAGGATCAACAAATCATTGGTTTTATGCCCAGACAGCTGTCATTTAGATTTTCAAATTCTTATTTTAAAAAAGGGAGATTGCATGGTTATGTCCGACAAATTAATTGTATCTAGTGAATGATTTACTCTGTGTGCATCAAATCAGGGAATAGAAACTTGGTCATTGTTTGGGTTTTAAATACCGCACAGTATATTTATCAGCTATACATCAATATCTTTCCCCCTGAAACTCATTTTGGGCCTTTTTCATGGTTTTTCAAGGGCAACGCAGGGACGACCTTTGCTTGATCCCTATGAAATATGAAGACAGTCTAAATAAACCCCTGCAATCATCACATATGACTGAACCCCAGACCGGCCCAGCCATCAAGCCCCAGGACTCAGAGAGCTACGGGAGCCTGCACACCGACGATCTATTAGAGGATGGAGCTCCAGACCAGTTTAAAGATACAGATGAATTTAGCCAAACAGAAGTAAACAAACACACAGACAGCTTTGACAGTGACACCGTGGACACAGAGGAACAGCAGCAGATTACTGGTGCCATGGAAACAAACAATCAAAGCAAACACACCCAGACCAGGTTCTGTGTGGTCCTGTGAGCTGGTAATTACTTGCCAAATGGCTGATTGACTATAAATGATTTATCACCCAAGGTACAACATATTTCACACGTGCCATTGCTATTGAACACCACCCATTGACAAAAGGGCTTTTGTGTAGATGGTATCATTCTTACTATCCATTACATAAGCTAGCTGGATTCTTCTCATTGTCAGTGTTTCCCCTCGAGTAAATGTGTGGCACATTGGATGTAGTAGGTCAAATATTATATCAGAACATAAGTAGACAGTATATGCTTTGCTTGTAGCCCATGTATGTGTCTGACATACTAAATAATAAATGCATTTTGTTTGTCAGTGATTGACTCTCAATAGATCTTATGAGTTCAGAAGCTACACTACAATTGCTGCCTTGCAGTTGTAAGCCTCCACTAGCCAGTCAAGTTGCACTTTGCATCCATGTCTGTCCAGATTCATATGCAGCCATTACAGTAGATAATGCTTCAAATGTGGATGCTGCTGCAAAGAAGCTAAAACATGAATACTTCACACATTTTCAACCAGCAACACAAAAGATACAATCGTCATTTGACCAAATGTCTCCCCACATTCAGTAATGGCTAGAAACGTGTTACTGCAAAACATTATGATATCATAGTTAAGTTAAACTTTGACCTTTATTATATAAAATGTCATCACTTCATCCTTTTATCCTATTAGACATTTGTATTATTTTTTGTTATAATTAGCTTATGAATTTTTTTGTTATGGCCAAAAATGTGCTTTGTAAGGTCACAGTGACCGTATCCATTGACTAAAAGCTAATCAGTTTTATCATTGAGTCTCAGTGGATGTTTGTTCCAAATTTTAAGAAATTCCCATCAGGCCTTCCTGCAGTATCGCATTTATGAGACTGAGAAGGATGAGGTCACAGTGACCTTTGACCAATAAATTCTAAACTGTCCATTTTTGAGTCCAAGTGGACATTTGTGCCAAACTTTGAGAGATTCCCTCAAGGTGTACTTGATGTATGGGGTTCAGAAGGATGGGATGCATGCAAGGTCAAATGACCTCAATCTTTGACCATCAAAATCTAATCTGTTCATTGTTGAATCCAAGTGGACATTCACAAGAATGGGATGAATAAACATATGCACGGATGACCCAAAAAATGTTGCCGGCGTGGAGGCATAAAATTAAAAAAACAAAAAACTCAGTCAAAGGGACTTGTCATTTGTTTGCATGCAACAAAGTGAAGAATCAACATGCTCACACTTATTTACCTGATACATTTAAACCAACAAAACTTGCAGTAAAATCCAACTAGAGGTAAACTACACTCAGAGTAAAAAGTGGGCTTCTGAAGTTCATTTGAATTATGGAAGAGTAACAACAAACAAATTGGTTGATGCCTGAACCTCAAAAAGCTTCTATTTACTCGTGTGAGCTGCTTTCCCTCAAACTGAATTTGTTTGCACAACACAAAATGCAGCTTATAAATACTTAAATGTGTGGGTTTTATTTTGAAATATAACAGTAACAATAAATGCGCATCTTAAAATTTGCCATAACTATTCATAATGCATATACATAAAATAGCTTATAAAGGTGCCTTACTTTTATTTTAATATTAGTACACCAAACACTGGTGCATTTACAAGGAGCCTCCTATACGTGAAAGCAGAGACTACTGTGTGCAAAGTGTACTAAGAAAAATATACTTTTTAGGAACACATTTGAGAAGCAGGTCACATGTTTAAACACACACAGGGCCCCTTGCCTAACAACTTCAGTTTGCATTGTGAAAAAAAAACAGAGATTAATAACTAATGAGTCTGATGCTGCTCACGAGGCCTGAGTCAGTGACCAGAGCTGTCCGTAAAAGAGCCGTCACCTGCAGGTGTGTGTCACACTCAGAAACAACACGCCAGGTCTTGAGAGGAGTTCAGACATCTGATCCTCACTCCTGAGGGCCCCGTGTCTCATCATTGTTAACTGGGCCTGGATTGCGATGGCCAGATGAAAACCACACCTGTAACCAGAGTCTTCTGTTTGTGTGGTCAGGTGTGATAAAATCGGTCCACGGGCTCACTCATTAACAGCCCACCCAATCCACGCTGACCTAAATAAAGAGGCTAACCTGTTTTGAGGCTCACGTCATGTGTGCATTTTTGTCTCATGGCCACATCCAAAGTCTTTAAAGGTTCTGCTTCCCTCAGGAATCTGTCTCCATTATGGAGGCCAGCTCAGTGATTTTAGGCTCCTCTCTGTGTTTGGTCAGAACTGGCCGGCTGGTGTAAATGTCATCCACAGGCAGAAGGAATGTGACTGTTTTTACCTTGGCCCTAAAAGGTAAACAAATTTAAGTTATTTAAGTCAAAGTTACATGGCTACAAAGCCGAAACTTAAGAAAAGGTGTAAAGGTAGAGACAGCATAGCTTCCAATACATTAAAACAAAAAAGTATGGGGAGAACCTTCAAAAACATGCATTTTATACAAAATTTCGATGCTTTAAAGTTACATTTATGGAATAAAAAGTGCATGGTAAGCAAGTCTGTACCTGTTTTTGTGTACATATTCCTGCAGGGAGTGCCTGTTGGTAACTTTTTCCACCTCTTCCCTGGACGAGTTACCAAAGATGCCATTACCATGCTGAATCTCTTCCTGTAGTCTCCCCCATGCAGAGTCACTCGGCTGTTGTCTGTCAGTCCTTCCGTCTTTCATGGTCACACCAGACAGGTTGGAGCTTATAGAGTACCTTCGGACAGTCATGACAGTGTGCTCTGTGAAATAATATGAACATGGTGCATTGGGATGGATTCATTTTCACAGTGCAGAAATAGATGTGGAAAGAAAACACTAAATATATATATATATATGTATTCAAAACTTCATGTTATCTTTCAACAGCCATTTAAAAACGCAGAGGCTATGTGCACCTGGATGAGAGTAGTCACACTGTAGCTACTCTGCTATTTACACCCATCCTAAGGACTTGTCATTACGGATCCCACTGTGTGCTGTGATTGGACAATACTTGTCACATTGATGCGTGTAGGTTGGAAGCAGTTAGGATTAGGGGAAAGAGGTCAGGGTTAGGGATTGTACTGCCAAATCTTGGAAATTCTGTGAATTAAGTGTTACATTTACAAAAAAAGAAAGCAACTAACAAATATACTTCCAGAAAGTCTGGTGATGTAGCATAAACAACAACAAAGTCCATAGAGGTGATAAAAGATAGTGGGTGAGTGGATCAAGCATAGGACTATCTCACAGGACTGCGGTTTGGGTCCTGTGTAAGTCTACTTTGATTTTTAGTGGATTCATAATTTTTAGTTTTTAGGATGTATAAAGCTGCTGAATGCACACTGTGTACATAAACACTATCAGAATAGCTAAATAGGCCAGTTTGTGTTAATGTCATATTTTGATGTTGTTATAGGATGCCCTGGAGTAAATTGCACCCCAGGTGTAATAATTAACTATGGTCACATGGGTCATTGCCTCCACCATGATGCTATACACAAATGGTTGTAAATAGTTACATTGGCTATTCCACCCCGTTGGCAAATAACATTGTTGGCTATGAACACATGGGTGCATTTAGAGCATCTGCATTTAAAAATGTAATACATACAATTTTTGCTATTAATAAATATAGATAAATAACAATACAGTAATGATTTTGTCAATACGAGGATATTGAGTGGCATTATGGGAATTACAGGAATCCATTTTTTTGTAAAACAAACATGATGGTATCTGGCTCTTGCTCCATAGATTTTGAGCATTCTTCTTTTTAATCTGTATCTTGTGAGACCGCCAATTTAATGACAGTGCGATGCCAAGTCGTTGGACTCTTACTTTACTCTCTACTATTACCATTTATAACGATAATTTCACTTTACAACAGACGTTATTTAACTGATCACTTTCTCATGTGCTATAGAAATGTGTCGAATAACTTTCTTCCAGATTTAACTTTAAAGCAAAGCTTTCCAAATTGTGCAGTAAAAGGCCCATTCCTTACCTTTGTATTGTCCCTCCAGGACCGGCGCAGACGCATTTCTCCTCAGGTTCACATACGGGTTTTCCTCTGTCCCTGCCCGCTGCTCTGCACCTGAAGACACCGGTCTGGCTTCCCCTGGTACGGCCCCAAATGACCGCTGACCGTAGTCCCCCCGCAGCTCTCGGTTCTCCGCTTCCAGCTTCTTGATTTCATCGCGCATCTCCATGATGACCTGCGCCAGGCTGCGCGTGCTCTCCATGGCGCTGCTGCTACGCTGCCAGTACCACGGCTTTCCAAAAACCGGCGGGGAGTCGTGCAGTAGGAGCTCACCGTGCTGCTGCGGTTTCATCATGCTGCGCTCAAAAGCTTTTTTGTCCTCCTCTTGCTGTGGTCTCTCTCTCTTTCTCTCTTTGTTGTGTGCGCCTCAATCTCAGTCCAGATCTTGTTCTGGGGAGATTATGTCGCCTTTCACCACTTATACAGCTGAAAGGGCTCCGGTGCAGCCAGCAGCAAACAAATGATGTTTTATTAATCAGCTTCGGCGTCCAGTTTCAGGAAAACTAAGCAGGGGTCGGAAATGAAATGTGCACTGCAGTGGAGCCCTACTAAACCCGCAGGATCTGTAAAATAGAATTAATACCAACTTTTTGGACCAAAAACGTGAAGCAACTTCATGTTGAAGCTCAAGAGCAAATATGAAGATGCGATTTTTTTTTGGGCACGTCACTCTTCCTCTTGTAATGGCCATGTCTCTGTTGGGATTACAATGCCCTGTCTCTAAAATATTGATTACATCTGTCAGCAAGATAAATCTAGCGAGGAAACAGAGAAAAAAATACCTTCAAGTATCCTTTTCTGCTGTGATTGGGATGCAGCTATAAGATCGTTTATATTAATCTGAGCATTTAAAAATAAGATCAACTACAAAAATGATTTTACAGAGCCCCTAAAGGGACATGGGGGGAATACATGAAGATGTTAGCAAAAAATTAGATGGTAAAAAAAATATTTTGATGGTGGAAAAATCAACTCTTCAAGTTCAATTCTCTTTCAGACGAGATAGGACCCACCTCCTAACCATCACAATCTTCCATTTAAGACATAGAGAATAGTTCTGTTTTTGTTACTAATCTAGGAAAAACAAAAAAGACAAAGAAGAAAACAAACCAAGAAAGGACAGTATACACATAAATAAAAAGCACAAGTGAACATCAGACAAGGGATTAGAAAAATTTGATGGTGAAAAAAAAGGTGGAAAAAATGATGGGGATTATGACCATCATTTTCTCCCACCATTGTTTTTCTTTCACTGTCAATTTTTTTCACCCCCATGTCCCTTTAGAGGCTCCATAGATGTATGTCTTTGCAGAGTGACATTTCTTTCATTTCACTCAGAAGACAGGGACTGAGACATATGGATGGGTTTGCCTTTAATTTACTACATCTGTGGTCTTCTGTCTCCTGCATATGCATGACACTTGTTAAAGGGAGGTCTGGGGGGTCAACCCATGATGATGAGCAATCTTGGAAAACAAACACATGAAAACAAAATGGGCGTTTGATGAATAATAAGAGAAGGAATCACTGCAGCAGACATTAAATACAGGCAGGCTGTACACAAAGGGGAAAATTGCAGATAATTACACTCAATGGGGTTTCCACAGCAGGGACTGTATAGTCAGGTGCGGGTGCACGTGGCCACAGGTTGTAACCCAGTATGCATGGACCAGACAGTCTCAACTGGTCTGTTATCAACATAAAATAGTTTAAAATCATATAAAATATGAAATATTGTCAGAAGATCTGTTGGCTACTAGGTAGGTTTGAGAGATTTTGCCGCCTGTGACTTGAACCGAATGTTGCTGGCTCGGAGCAACCTGACCCCGCCAGAGTCTAGGCCACTGTGAGGGAGACAAGCACACATAAGCCGGCCTGCAGAGGAGAGAAACCCAATCAGCCCCCTCTTTCTGGTTCACAAAATAGGCTACAGAGAGGGAGGGAGGCGAGAGAGATGAGACAGAGGAGGGGAGAAATACTGATCGGCTGGAAGGAAAGGAGTTTGTGTGGAAGAGGTGGGAGGTCAGTGAAACTCAATCTGCTGCACCTCAGGCGTGCGACCACAGAGGGAGAGTGAGGAGACGGACATAAATGTGTCAGCTGTCTTGTCAGGTAGAGATAAAAACAGACGCGTGAGAGAGACAGAAGATTACATGCTGTCTTTTACCATCAACTGTATGTTCAGGGCCACTTAACCTCTTTTTATGCACAGTGCACCAACCCCTGGCTAAGCATCAATAAATAAACACCCACTCTGCTGCTCGCTCTCTGCATGGTCAGTAATTATACCCAACTATTGGAAAAAACTGACACCAGATCCCATGGAAAACCGCTCTGCAGCAGTCATTTCACTTTCAATGAAACTTTAACCACAAGTTGTATTATTTGGGCCTCCTCACCGTACAATGAAGTTTAGGCCTATATCTACATTGCTTTATCTGCCTTCGGTTATCTGTTTGAGTTTTTCTTTAAAGCAAATACTAAAAAAAACACCTTTTTGGTAAAAGTTGTTATCTATGAATCAACACATTTCTGTAACTTGTTAATGCTGTAGCAATGTCTGTGAGTACGAGGTGACTAATGGATACCCCAATAACAAGTTGCTTTACCCTGGACCCACCGAAAATAACTTAAACAGACCATGAACAGAAATACTGACAGACAAAGCGCAGACACACGTCAAACTACACCGGCTTCATGTAGGTATAGGCTAGTAGTTCAAATACTGCAAATATGTTAAGTGAATTGAATTAAAAGAAGCACAGATTATTCAAAAATGGTCTCCCAGCTATCAATTAAAACAAAATCAATCCTTTGTTCATTTCTTTTTCAAGAAGCCATCCTACCTACTCACACACAAGTAAAGTATTCTTGCTGGGGCATCAGTTATAAATACAGTGAAATATTGAGTCGACAATAAAAATGTGAAGCACAAAGGAAAACGGAGCTCCAGGGTAAATACAGTGGAGACAGTCTAAAACAGAGACCATAACAAAAGACAAACACAAAGCAGCAATGATGAAGCGCTCCAGGCTCCATCAGATCGAAAACCAGCTCATATTTGGATTTATTTGATTCAGATCCGTCTGACTCAGAAAAATAAATCAATGATCCAAAACAAAAGATTTTGGAGTCTGTCTGTTCATTTAAGGCATGGTTATGGTACAGCAACAGTAATCCTGCCTTTTGAAGTAGTTCACAGTTTGTTAACATATTTTAGCCACCCACAACCTTACAGAAATGCCTTAAATTTCTAATAAAGTGTCATTTTAATAGCATTTCTTTTTCTTACTCCACGTGCCTGGCATTTCTCAGACGTATCGTACTGTTCAAAGATAATGTCAGCTAGATGGCATGCATGGAGGGAGAGATGGAACGTGAGGAGAAAACGGAGAAATGTATGGGATGGTAAACCAGGGTTCCTACAGCTTAAAGCAAGATAAATTGAATACTTTTCAAGACTTTTTGAAATGTCACACATCATCAGATTTAAGACTCATTTTACAAAACCAAAACTGAAAAAAAAAAAAAAAAATCTGAACCGACATTTTTTTCTGAGAATTAAAGACAACTTTGACATTTTTGGTCCGGTGAAAATTCTGGTTCGAACTGGGAAATACTTTGTTGTGGAGTTTTCTGCTTTTCACACTGCATGTGGGATTTCACTGCCTTAATTTTCACAAGTTTAACATGAGAGACTAGTTGTTGTTTTTTTTAAAATAGATTTTACTAATTATTTTGAGATTTTACAATACAACATAAAAAAAGATTCATAAAATCCCACTTCCCTTGTCTGAGCATTTTTAAGACTTTTGAAAGTTTGATTGAAGTCATTTTAATACAAATTAAGGTGTTATTGTTAGATTGATAAAATCATTGCCGTTTAAGACTTTTTAAGGATCAGTGGGAACCACCCATATTAGAGCTATGTTACATTGACAGCTACAGAAAATACATATGTAATATGTTACATTACATGGTGGATTAGTCACAGAAGACTACGGTAGCAATGGCCTTAAACATAACAAAATCCCATGACTTTTCCAAAACTTTCAGTGATTTTTCCTAATTCCATGACTTTTCCAGGCTTCCATGACCATGGGAACCCTTAAAATAACAACAAGATAGGGTAAAACAACCACAAGATGACACAAAATGACTAGAAAAATGCACTAAAATACCCAAAAGAGACAAAACTGTTGAGCGACACAAAACCACAAAAAGACATAATCCTACTACAAAGAGATGCAAAACAACGACACAAAAAGAGGCAAGACAATAATAAAATGTGCGTGTCTTGCTCCTACGTAGCAGAGGTGAGGGGGCCTTGTGCATATCTGTGCCCAGGTGCCCATTGTCTGATAATCCGCCCCTGTCTTTTTCTACAACCTCTATGTGTTAAATTGGAAACCTTATTATTTGTATTAGGAGGTGAATTTTAAGATTCATACAGCTGCTGTCTATTATCTTGGCACCACTGAACCAAGGCATGAAGTGGTTTTCTATTTCCTTGTTTCAGTCTGAGTTTGCTCATTAAACATTTCTATTTCACACATCTCCATCTGTTGTTCAGGTGAATGACCTCAAAATTATCTATAATTAGCAGCTGCCTGGGCTGAGGACAGTGAATAGACAGGATATGAGAGTCTGCTGTGCACAGCTGCAGCCAAGGCACAATTTCATTTTAGAAAGCAATTTTGCCCCCATTCAACCTGGATTAATGCAAATAAAATACTGAGACACATGAGTGAGATGAAGGGTGATCTGAAGGTAACATAAAGAATGGAAGACGCATGATTGTAGATGAGGTGTAAAATTATCGAAGTATAATCCTGAATTTTGGACATTAACAAAATTTTATTTAAATGTTATACATAAAACTTTAGTTTTTGTTCCTTTTTTTATATTCAGCTAAACAAATATTTATATATTGTATATTTTATAAAAGAAACATTTCAAACGTTTTTAAATATTAATATTTCTTATTTACAATTCAAAACAGTACAGGAAATAATAACAGTAACAATGCAGTTTCAATCATAAAAATGTTACAAAACATATTTTTTTGTATGTTTCCATTTGAAAATTGGCAAGCTGATATTTCCAGAACGTTAGCAAGGATACAAAGTAGCAATGTGGAGCTGCTCTACATTCAAACAGGAACTGGAGGTGCGTCCAACTCTTCAGATGCTTCGTTAGTTATAAAACCTGGAATCCAATTTTTTTTCACATTAGTCATCTTACAAGATCTTTTGTGATAAAGAACAAAGATGTTCCAGAGAAAAAAATGTAAAAACTGTCATCAAAATGCACTGTAGAGCTACTGTATATGTTACATATAGCTGAACGCACCTCGAGCTCAGTAAGGTCACTGTTCTCTAAAGGGACAGGGCTGTGGAGAGAAGGCGCATGTTGTGTGCATGTATGTGTGAACATATGCACAGTGTGCACTTGTTTGTGAATGTGTCTGTCAGTATGTAAGCTGATGAATCAGTTGGCAGGGCGGGGGGGAATCCATTTATCACATGGATCAAGTCTCTAAAAACCAAAACAAACAGTAGCTAACAGTCCAGCAGCCTGGCATCTACTGTAGATAGTCGACGTTCAACGACAGGACTAAAGACTATCACAACCACAGTCTACACACTTCTTCCCTTGTTTTCTCTACACTCGCCAGCAGTCACAGTTCCACTAGTCCGCTGCTCCCTGCAGCAGGAAACAACTACAGTCAGAAACAAGCAAATGAGCTCAACTTGTGAGGCTCAAACTGGCACTTCAAAGCCATTTATGGGGAATAAGAATGTCCTCCCTGGCACAAAGGATTTCTTGAAAGTCTATTGGCCATTCAGTAGGCGCTGTGCCGTTCCGTTCCTGGTTGTCTTGTGTGAGGAATCTGCACGAGAGCAAGAATAAAAAGCTTGCATTGGAACAGGAAAATTCAAAAGGTGGTTAAAGGAATGCTTCAGCCACAAAATGATCATTTGTTAATCAATAACACACCACATGTTAGCTTGAATTATTGAAGGAAACATTGTTTTTTCCTGCATGCCTCCAGGGAGAGAGGGGAATCCAAAAAAAGGCAAACATTTGTCATGAATTAGAGCTAACGGAGACTGCTTTTAACAACAGCAAATCTATATCAAAACAACCGTTTATAAACTGTAACACTACTCGTGCAGTATAATCATAATATTTAGTATGTGCATTTGTCCCCTCCTACGAAGACCATGAAAGTAGCAGGAGACTTTCATCTTAACAAAATTATATAAATTAACAAATAAACTGGTGCATGAAAATATACAAGAATGCAGGAAATTTAAGTGTTTGATGCTCATATTTCCTGGTGGAAGGTCCCCAACCCCTCCTCATATGCTTGGTACGTCCCAAACATACATTTTTGAAAAAAAAATTAGGTTTAAAACACGTCAATACTAACAGTCTCAGGCATGCCTGGGAACATGCGTGCGTTCGAGCTCATATATGCATGTGCAATCCCTGGGCATGCTCAGGGTGCACCACGGGGCACATTACTGGTAGGCACAAGTTTGTATTGTAACGTATTTAGTGAAAATGTATAAGTTTGGGAAATACTGAACATACGACTGGATAAAGTTGACTCAGATTAGACTACAAAAGAAGAGTCAGTGCTTGCAAACTGATGTTTGACATAGTTTTGCTGTTGTTACATGTGGCCCCTTAAGATTTTAATGATGAAGAACGTTGGCCTTTTTTAAAAAAAATTCTGCATTCACCATGGAGGCATGCCTGAAAAACATAGTTTTCTTCATAAATTCAACATAACACATATTGAGTTATTGATATACAAATGGTCATTTGCGGGTTAAGTATTCCTTTAAGTATCGAGTCTAGCAGTTTGACTCTCGGGAAGATTGGCTGAGATATGAGAAAATGATAAAGTGAGGTAAGCAAGTAGCAAAGTGACAACATGTCTTTTATAAAGGAACTTGATGACATGACATACCAGTTTTAGAAAGAGTGGACAGAAAGCTGTTAGATAGAGAGGCGGAGCTGGCAGCAAGAACACTTTTTTGTAGCTGTAATGAGAGGAAGTGTTGGAAAGGAAGTCGAGGAAACCATGAAGTAAAAACAGAAGCTGATACACATGAAAATGTCTCATAAAATGATGTATAGGAAGAGATGATGCTCTTTATGCCATGCAAGAGAATGTGACAAAAAAGCTACACATGTGGTGATAACATGAGTCTGGACCCTCATTGGTCAATGCACAGTGAGACCTGCTCATTCATGATGCCAGACAGCTCAGTCAGCATGTCGCGGTAGTGAGCTCTCATTTCCTCCTGGTACTCCAGCTGGTCCTCCTTGATCAGACGCTCATTCACATCCAATGCCTGACCGCAGGCTTCTGCAAACTGCCTGCAGGGGGCAAACAAAGTTTTACTGATTATTAATTATGCCTGACCTTTAAGGATTTTTTTCATGATGTAACATTGTCAAAAACTATTGGGCTCTTGCCACTGAATATTCATTTAGGTGTAAACAGGTTTGTGTGATGGGTGCATTTTACGTTGTTAGAGTATACACATTAAAAAAGATTGTTGCATTTTTAAAATTCTAATGTGCCATTTCGGACTTTTTTAATGTGTTGGGATTTATTATTTTTCCCTGCAAAATTCATACCTTCTTTGTAATGCTAAGAACAAAATCCACAGCACTTTGCAGTGAATCATGCATTTAATCCTACCTAAAGATCTCCTTGAGCAGCTTGACCTGGTTATCTGGGTATTTCTTGGCATTCTTCTCTTCCAAAAACGCTCTGGCATAGGCCATGGGCCCTGCATTCACCTGGACAGGACAAGATCGGGTGAGACAAAAGAGAGCATCGTGCTGGTGAAGAATCTCAGTCAGTCATCCAGGTCATGGTAATTCTAAGTGCTACATGATAAGCAAATGGACTTGCTTGAGTTTCTTGGAGATGTTTCACCTCTCATCCAAAAGACTTCTTCAGTCCTAAAGAACTGAAGAGCTAAAGAAGCCTCTTGGATGAGAGGTGAAACATCCTCAAGAAACTCAAGCAAGTCCAGTTGCTTACGATATAGCATTTAGAGCATCAAATTCATCCAAAAGTCTGCATTCTGAAGGAATCCCCACCTTGACGCTGACACTGCCCTGCAGTTTCAGCTGCAGACGGATCATGTCTACTTCCTCCATGTTGCAGAGCTGGTTAAGCTCAGAGACTTTACGTGACATCTCATCAATAGCTACTTCAATTGGGTTCATTTCTGTGCTCTGCTGCTCCACCACCTGGATACGCTTCTTAAGGTAGGGGAAGCTGGAACTCGCTGAAGAGAGAGGGAAAAAAAAAAACCACTGATCAGACCAAATCTATATTATAGCTTTCTGTTTTTTTTTGTTTGTTTGTTTTTTTTTTGTTCACAGGGGAAAAAGTGGTAAGCAATTACTGACTGGTCAATATGGTGCGTCTCTTGCACTGCTCCTCCACATCTCCATGTTTCTTCCCTGACAGAGTGAACGGCGTCTCAAACGCAAAGCGGTTGATGTTGTGATGTCTCTCAAAATCTGTCCTTTTGTCCTGTTGTTCTTTCTCGTCAAAGTAGGGCACCACGTATGTCACCTGAATGTAGGCAAACTTGGGGTCCAGGTCCTTAGGATTTACCTGTTTTAAAAAATGGTACACAAGCACAGTGAAGTTATGTATCCACAAATTAAGTATTAACTGATCAGGTTGGGTACCGGAACTCCTTTAACCTTTAAGGTATCGACCAATATGAACCAGTACCAAGTAGTATCAAAGCATCTCCAGTCAAATGATACCTGCATTCAGTCTTATTCACGCTGGGAGTCTGATCCTGACCACTCCGACTCCTCGTCAGATTGAGAAACTTTCTGTTGCTGCCATCTCCAGAGCTCTCCTTCCAGAGCACAATCATTTCAACATCTACCCAGTCAGCATGAGCTAATACTGCACCATCCGCTAACATCCATCACTGAACCATGCAATGTCCCAAAAAATTTACATTGACACCAAAACACTTTGACTCTGTCGTTAAACCCGTTATTAACGGTATGGTAACATTAGCAGTGTGATGCTGACAGTTAGCACTGTCACTGTGTGTATGCGGCCAGGCGGACTCTAACAACTGTCCCCTGTGCGGCGCTCACACTCCCGCAGCAGCAGCAACAGCCCATACAGTCTGTCAAGTGAAGCACTGCTTACTGACAATTCAGCACGCTGAAATACCACAAAAACATTTTAAAGTATGCTCCATTCACATTATGGGTACTAAATGAAGTACTCAATGGTACTGGCATCACTTAAAGTGTACTCGTATCGGTACTGGTATCATAATGTTTTAATCTATACCCATACCTAATAACTGGGAATAGTACCAACTCAGCAAATTATTCACCTTTAAAGTTTTCAAAACAGGCAAAATTTGGTCCCTTACCTTATTGGAGTCCTGGATCATCTTGACATTATCAGCTCCAAATTTGTCTGAGTAGAGTTTGAGTAATCTCTGGGAGATTTCTGACAGCCCTGTCAGCTTCGGCTCTTTGTAGATGAACTCTTTGCTCTCCTCTTCTTCAAAGAAACCCTAGCCGAACAAACACACACACGTGCATTTGTGTGTATGAAATGCAAGTTTAATATTTAGATGTTGCTTTTGTTCTTACAACTCAGTGTATACATGTCATTGTGATTTTATGTTGCCCCCTAGTGGTTTTTTTGAGCCAACAGTTGTGCATATAGGCTGCAACACTTGTTAGAACAACTCAGCCCTAACAGGGTGTCAGTGTTAAGCTCTGGATGGGACAATTCAGAGGTCATTTTCAAAGCAGCTTCAAATGTCATATGTGAATGAGGTTTATTAAGTAGTTACTTCCTGTCCACTGTGGCTGTTTGACACCAGCTCTTCTTAATGTTTAGGGAGGAAAAAAACTTCATCATTGGAGATTATGGGAAGTAAAATGGACCACAGCAAGCTTGACACAAACCCTTCAAAGGGTAAGAGCGGCAGATGTTAATAGTGGTAGAAGGAGAAGAGAGGTAAAACTGGTTAGCGCTGAGGAAAATGGAAAATCAAAAGACATACAAAACTTACCGCAATCTTGATACAGAATATAATAAAAAAAACAAAGGAAGAAAAGATCAGACAGAGAAATTAAGGACACTGACTCAATTCTAAAAAAAATCTGATTTTGTTATCTTTCTTTCCCCATGCCTCACTGACAAGAGTATCGTTCTCCCCCTTTTTCCTAAAAGAGAGAAGATTTCATATTCTCATTGTCTACTATTTAAAATCTTTTTTCACTCCAGAGCTTCATCCCCTGCACAGAAATGTTACCCCCTAATTAACAGATAGAAATTGTGTCAAGGATGCAGGTTTTTTAAAAACAAGCCCAAAGCACACAGTGCTTTTTCACAAAGCTTTTACCATTTCTAAGAGTTAGATCATTTAAATTACAAGAAATAGATTTTCTAACATACCCTTAGAGGTATCTAGCTCTGCATTTTTTTGTGCTTGCTTTATTTAGAGGTATTGAGATCTTTTGCTCATGACGAACCAATACATGTATTTGTTTTGCAAAGTGTAAGGCTTAGAGAGACAGTCAGAGTTGGTAAATACGTCAGCAGTAGAGTTACTGCAATGTGTGTCTGCAGACGTGTCAATGTAAGTGTGTGCTGTCTGCAGTAATAAAGTGTCCCTCACCTGTCCGTAGAAAGCTACGCGGTAGTAGCGCCCAAAGAGCCGCTTTTCCGAGTTCACCACCTCAGTAACCTTCAGATAGGAGCGATGGATGTCGTAGTACAGCTCTGACAGCCTCTGTGGTCACATCAACACACATGTAAGATTAAACCTAGCTCATTATACACACATACAAGAGAGGAAGGATTAGCAGTTACCTTAAAATCCCTTCTCTTTTCAAAGACAGCGATCACAGGTTTGTTTATGTCTGCGATGAGCTCGTATCTCTCTGATTTCCACAGGTAGTCCACACACAGCTCCAGCTGTTCCACCAGAGTGTCCTACACAGAGAAGCAGAAACTAGATCTGAGGGAAAGTTTGCAGCCCAGTCGCAAACATTGCAATGACACTAGTGCATTGAACGGAAAAGGGATCTTCTCAAACTGGCAATACTGGTTACTATCATGAAGTACCTTATTTATTTGTGAAGCTAAAAGTTTTGTTCACCTCACAGTTCACCAGTGTTGGAAGGAACAGGTCACTACAATTCCACCGCTTTTGGCAGTAACTAAACATGTAAATAATTACTTTTTTAAATAAATAACGCTAAATGGTTCTCAGAAATAAATAGATATATATATGTATACCTTAGCTTATACCTTACCATATGTTCTGAAAGCAGATATGATCAATTTATCAGGATATGGTAACCCTATATTGGCTGTATGGATGATGCAAACTCACTACCCTGACTGTGATAGTATGCCTTGTGAGTATTTCTCTATAAAATGCACCTTGTGTCTATTTTTGTTTTGTTTTGTTTTTGTCAGGTTTTATTTAATTTTATTTCATTTGACCTTGCTGACATGGTTTGAAATTATAAAAAAAAAAACAACAAAAAAGAAATAAATTACAATTATTGAAATTGAAATGAACTTATTACTTATTATTTTGTTTTGATCATAGTCAGTTAATGCGGTCTATATCCTGTTGCACAATGATGGCATGAATCATTCAATTAATATATTAGTGAGAAAATTTCTGTCATTGCAAATAATGTGCGACAGTTAAAACAATAACAGCTTGCTTTACTGGAAATATGGACAGTTTTGTTCCTCTTCATGATCAAGAACAAAAACATAGTGGTGAGTTGTTGTCTATGAGAAGGATTTGTATTACT
Organism: Plectropomus leopardus; assembly: GCF_008729295.1. Lineage (NCBI taxonomy): Eukaryota > Metazoa > Chordata > Actinopteri > Perciformes > Serranidae > Plectropomus > Plectropomus leopardus. Next base: position 18,371,578 of record NC_056467.1, on the reverse strand, counting down.
GTTAAGTTTACAAAGGATAAACCTCAGTGTGTTAATATTTTTGTAAACAGCTTTTATTTTATTAGGTCAATTGTGATAAGAAATTGCTGTCAAAAGTCTAAGAAAAGGTTGTCTCATTTTACTCTGCCAGGGGTATTAAAAACTCACCTGCATTACTTAATTGAAAGGCCTGTGGAGGCTATCTATATTATTGCAATACTGTTCCACAACTATGTTATCATACTGATAATTGGTACAATCATAAACAAAAAATGACAGTTGTCTTTTCCCAAACTGTGCCACAGCAACACTTAGTTATATAGCTATAAGAAAGTGAAGCATATATTTCAAAGTAATGCAAAAAAATACTTCCTCTAATTACTTTTATATGCAGTAATTGGTAAAGTGATTCAATTACTTATGAGTGAAGTAACTGCTTTAGGTAACGTATTGATTGCTAATGCTAACTTATTGATATTTTTTTGTAAATTGCATAATACTGCTTTTTACTGACCTCAGTATAAGGTGTGTCTTGTGTACCAGTGTCCTCCTTCATGGCACCCTCCTCCTTGACATTGGGACTGATGCACATAAACGCTGCCCAGCCCATAGAGAACGATGCTGGGGTTTCAAACAAGATCAAGACAGGTTAGCAAGCAAAAAGATATCAAAATACCATAAATTCATGTTCAGCTTGTTAATGTACAGACATACAGACATCCTTGTATCAAAATACAAGATGTGGTACTGTGTCACAGTCAAGCATTCATCAAAAGTTGAACCATTTTTGCAGACTAAATTAAAAACATCAAATGTGAGCGTGCTTCATTTCAAATCTTAGTGAAACTTATCATCTTATCCAGTGAGACTTGAGCGAACAGTGAGGGTCAAACAGTGGCAGTAATTACTGATAATCTGGCACAATCTCATATCATTAAGAACAGTGGTCCTCAAAATATCCAACTGCAGCAAATACACACAGTGTGCAAAACCTTATCCAACCCTGTATTTAATTTGGTACCTGACCTGATGTCCCTTCAATCCAAACCATGTCCACCTGTCAATATCAACACCTTCCATTTGATTGCAAGAAGCTGAAACATGTCAGTGCACACCCATACCCTCCCACACTCCCTTGTCTCTCGACCCCGCAGGCCCCAGGCACTCACACTCACTGTCTTGATCTCGGGAGGTAGTTAGTAAGGAGCTACAGTTAAAGACAGGGCTTTCTTCAGGGGACACACTGGACATCCTGGCCTTGTCAGCTCTCCAGTAGCCTGTTTGGTAGGAGGGGAGGAGGAGGTTTACAAAGTCCACTTGCTTTTGCCTTTAATGCTCAAGGACAAGGCTCATGAATCAGCTGAGCTGCTGGCATGCTATGCTAGTTGTTGGCACACATGCTCAGTGCATTAAGTGCATGCGAAAGGATGTCAGACATGTACAGCAAAAGACAGACACATGCTGTAAATGAGGAAGCATGCACACTTAAGAACAGACAGAATTGCAGACAGAGGAGCATGTGGCACAGAAAAATGTGGAGAAATCAATATCTATAGCTACTTGAGGTTGTAATTGGGATAGCATCAGGAATGATATTTGGATGCAAAGACAGATCTATACAACTAGATGGTAAAATTTCCCATGACTTCCTACAAAGTCTCCTCCACAAAAAGTCACACTCAAGTCACCAGCGTGCTCACTTTCAGCCTCTATGATGATATGAATGTCTGACAGTTTCAGAAATTTGAAGAGTTGCATGTTAGCAGAGAGAAAGAGAGGTTTGCTGATTGATTGGACTGTGTGGTTAGAAGTTACTATGTCTGCAAAGATGCATATACTAGCAGCATTTTCAAATATTTGTGCAAACAAACACAAACCATGCTGCAAATTTAAAGTCAGAGCAGCAGCATGTGTGCGCTAACCTCTCCTCTTCAGCGATTCAGCGATCAGGGCTGAGATGTGGATGTAGCACATGGCAGCCTGAAAAAAAATTAGACACATTACCATCATATGTAATTTAAACTTCAATTTGGAAAAAACCCAATTTATGACATTTGTGAAGTAAAAGCACCTAGAAACATTTCTAACCTCTGAGAGGTCGCCGTTGCGGACATGAACTTTAGCCATGCTCTCTAGCCAGGTGCATCGAAGCTCTGGGGTGCTGGCATATGAGTTGGCCAGGCTGTACTGAAGATCAACCAACATCTCCGGATCTTTCTCGTGCTCCTTCATTTGTGCGGTGGCCATCAAAACTGTCCTTATCCGTTTGGTCAGGTCCTTCACCTCAGCAGGGAATGGTGTGTTCTGCAGAAAATGTCCAATGTAAACGTTCATTTATCGTACTAAAAAGGTCAAATGAAATACCATTAGAAATCATAATCAGTGATAATAAATATAACCCCAGAACTTGCTTCACCTTGAGTGGTGCATCTCCGTTGGCAAAGTTATTGATGATAGCCAGAGACTGCTGAAATCTCGAGCCTCCGATGCCAGCATCTGCTATCAACTGGCTCACTGCCTTGATTACCTGATGCAGAAAGAGGAGTATGGTCATGCTGAAACCATGATTCACAAAATACACAATAGCGAAAATATATATTTGTACTACATTTCATCTCACTGACCTGCAGATGTGAGCGGACTATAGACTTGCCCTTGGTAAACTCAAAGTTTTTCCTCATGAAGAAATACAGCAAGGCAGCTGCCTCTGTTTGGGTGGAACTGGAACGATGGTTACAGCACTTAAGGATCTCATAGCACAGACAGCCACACAGGTCTGCCTTACCCTGGAAGAATGCACTGGGGAACTGCCAAAAGAGATGGAGATGAAACCACAAGTGAGAAAAAAACGATGTGAATCGTCACTTAGATGTTTTATGTTTACATGAAGCTTGCCGGACCTTTTGTACAAAGAGCCTGAGTCCAGCGAAGATGTGCCGTAGAGTGGCCGTTGATTGGTTGATCTGGAAGAAGAGCAAGTAGGTGTCCAGCACCTTCTTCATCAGTGCATTTTGCCCTTCGTCCAGCAATAGCTGCTTCTGTATGGACGGAGGTCAGAAGAAAAACACATTTTACTATCAACGTTTCAAAAGGCAATGTTTTTTCTGACTGAAAGGTTTCATGCAGACAGTTCAGATCTTCAGGATCAGAGCTTCTTCAAGCCACCAGGTGGCAGTAGAGCAGCAATAGCTTGCTTCAGAATGTGCATGGAAGTGCATGATTTTCATAGCAATTATTTCCAGAAGCTTCACCACTATGAAAATTTCATTTGGGCAAAAAATATTTTGGATTTCCTTCGTTTATTTGAATAATGGTTTCTTTTTTGTTATGCTTGGAAGCAAAAAGAAAAATGTGATTTGAAAATTCCCTTAATTAAACTTTACAAAGCCAGGGACCCCAGGGAGGGAGCCCCTACTACATATGTAAAATTGACCTGCATATTAAACTGGGCCTACAATAACATGTGGGGCAGCCTATAGTGCCATACATAAACATACCTTTTTATGGTTAACAGTATACTATTATAATACTTATTATTGACAGATTCAAATATTTATACATACTGGGTTTATCTGACAAGGATTTGTAGCTAACAGTTAGCGTATTATCAGTGTTGTGTATTGTAAATTAAATGAGTTGTTTGTTTTTTATAAGAAAAGCCAATTAATATTTGCTAAAAAAACAATATGTTGGATTTATGTTATTGTGTATTTTCAGATATATTTCAATTTTTTGAAGAAAAAGAATCATCAAACAATATATAACTCTAAGGACCCCTAGGGGTTGTGGACAACTTTAAGACCCATGGAGTAGAGCCAGAAGAATTTAAAAAAAAGACTTGTGGTGTGATATGCACTTTAAAATGATGCAAAAGAGGCACATTTGGATAGCTTTGTATACATTGTTATGTGACAGTCAAATCCAAAAACTGAGCCCAGAGCTCAAATTTAGCATTATAAAATAATGAAACACCTTACAAAATCTAGAGGCTAATACAATATACACTGTATATAAAACAAAGAACATAGATAGAAATAGATTCCTCTTAACAAAAGAAAGAAAATTGATGATACATGCAGTAAGTGTTTTGTGTGAAACTATAGAAAGACAACAGACCTTGTGATGGTGAACAAAGAGCTCCAGTACATCCAGCACAGTAAGTGCCACCTCAGTGGACAAGTTTGCCTCAATATCTGTGGGACTCAGAGTGTCTCCGTCCTGTATACTCCCATCTGAAAACAGAATCCGGTGTGAATAACTCAAATGCATCACATTTTTTTCCATCTCATTCCAATGTGTCTGTTTGTGTGTGTGTGTGTTTGTGTGTGTGTGTGAGTGTGTGTGTGTAAGTGAAAGTGTGTATGTGTGTGTTACCTGGCTCCATCATCTGCAGCAGCTTGGGGTTGATGAGAGCATTCTTTCCCCTGATGATGGGCATGGTTTGGGAGCGAGCATGCCGGTGACCATCCCCTCCAGATGCCATCCTGGAATCAGATATCATCAGTTGCAACAATCAGAGTTCAATCACGTTTAATCTAACACTGTTTTAAATGACACTGCAGCAAATGTAATACTAAACTGTAGGTCAAAGATCTATAGAGATTTTGCACCTATTAGTGGGCAGGTAAATGGCATCCATGTCCCGAGGACATGCTGTTATTGGGAATATATTAAACGCTCGGGAGTACAGAGACAGAGACTGGCAAATCACACAAAACACTGCAGGTATGAGGAGGGACATGCTGAGATCACAGTTACAGTCTATAACATGGAAACACACAGTGGTCACATCAATGATGAATATACACAGCACAATAATGTCTTCATCTAAGTCCAAGTATTGTTGTAGTATGAAATTTCTTGCTACTAAGCACAATATTTACATTTTGAGGCAATCCCCAGACACTGTTAGCTTTAAGACTTTTTTTTAGCAACCAAAGACTCTTTAAATGAACTCTGTCATCGTGGCTGAGGTGTTTTCCTGGTGGAGGGTGATTACCATTGTGGGAAGAGGCTTGAGGGATGAGAGGACTGGGAGGGGTGGTTAGAGGCCTTCAGGGTGCCATTGGCCTGGGTGGACTGGGCCAGCTTTACTGCCGCTGCTAGCTTCCTGTTCACGAGCCAATCACATCAAAGCTAAAATTAGTTAGTTTCGTTGAGACCATCATTTAGTGTCCATCAGTATTAGTCAGTTATATTTACTATGAGTGTCATGCTCATAGTTTAGCACGCTTGTATTAATAAAATTTACCTTTAAGTGTAAATGTGAATACTTTGTAATACAGCACTATTTTTTGCACATTTGTGACCTTATTGCATAATTGTTGCAAGAAGGTCACAGGTATTGCTGTAAGGCTAAATGACATGTTAAAAGCAGACAGGATCTTCAATCTGACCTGATGAGAGCAGCTGGAGTCAGAGAGAAAGATCAACGGGTATAGATAGGGAGGTCAGCCAGATGGAAAGGTTAGAGGCGTGGCAGAGTCAATGGTTTTAGTTTGCCATTAGTAGAATACAGAGTCAGTGTATATAAACTCTTGGTAGAGTGTTAGTGGAGAGCGGAAGCTTGAGGTCAGCATTACAGAGAGGAGCTTAGGGAGTATAGATGTGATGAAACTGACACAAATCAAATCCTATGACGCTTAAATGAAACTTGATGGAGACAACTGCCAGTCTACACAAAGCAAATGGAGACTCGGGCGGCCAAAAGAAAGGAGAGACAGCTACTGTGTAAGCCAATAAACACAACTGCCTCAGAGCTCATTCAGCAGCAGGTGGAGCCCAGCCAGTCAGGAGGCAGCAGGGTGTGCACACAAAGGGCTACAAGGTCGACATGCAACATCAATGAGGCAAATGTGTTACAGGATGTAAAGAGCAAGTAAAGCTAACATACGGGGCTGGCATACATAATACGGCATTATACAGAAAGGGTTTCTTGATGCAACAGAACATCAATAATTGTGCAGTCACACTGACAATCCATTAACAGCTGCAGCATGCACAAAGGGGGGGAGGGCATGAGGCATGCACCATGGTGGAGACCACAACAGCAAGGTCGAACATGGAGAAAACATTACAATTCATTGTCATTGGTTTGTGTTACGTAGTGTGCATGTGCACGAGTGTGTTTGTATCTTGTCTAAATACTAAAACATGTCTTAAGTTAAGGAAATGAGGCTCTGTGCACAAACACAGACGGAAACAGGCCAATTCAGAAGAATTTCTGGGAATGAACTGCAGTGTAGCTGGCTAAATTAAACGCACTGACAACCTAGTTTCAGCTACTTATGAGAGTGGAAATCATACACAAACGCACATTTTGGTTCTTAATTTACATTACAGGTTTCAGTATTTCATGTTTTTGTCTGGTCTGTTTTTACCAGTTTAAAGAAAAGAGTATAGTTAGTAAATGATGATGTACAATACGTCCATTTACCAAACAGGATTTCCATGAAATTTGATCAAACTACAGCAACACACTCCCCATGAAGCACATCAGCAGTTTTTGCCTTTATAACCATTTTAGATCACAAAATCCAATCATGTCCTCAGCCTTTAAAACAAAATATGACATGCTCACATAAGCTAGAACCAACCAATTAAAACCAGTATTACCAGGACATCCACCCATCAATCACTCTGCAACATTTAGCTGCACAGAGCTTAGACTAGAGCATGGTACATGAGTATGTTGAGTATTCTACAATTCTACAATTTAATTTAGCAGACGCTTTTATCCAAAGCGACGTACAACACAAGCAAGAATTTAGACTTAAGGAAAAAACCCTTAGTAAGTGCAAAAAGTGCTTCAGGTGTGATTGGTCACAGGTATTGCCGTCTAGTGGCAGAAGAAGTGCCCCCCCCCACCTTTTTATGTCTCCATGGTTACGTGCCCCAGGCTAGAATTTTGTAACAAAAAAGTGGTATCACTGACAGCCCCGGATTATGCATCAGGCATTTTACATTGAATGCTTCAGCAACTAACGTTACATAGAGCATACCATGGGCTTTGTCTCTCTCCCTAATAGATACTACTATCCCGTTGGCTGACACCATCGGAGCTTCACTGTTATGACACACCTACTTTTTAACAATCAAACCTTTGTTAACCCATGTTAAAAACAACCAAAACAATGTGGCTGAGGTCTAATTCACGCATTCATTAATCTCACTCATTCACCTCTCCCTTATCCTCCTCCCTATCTAATGCCAAAAAGGTGTGTGTTGATCGAGCAGTTTGCTGTAGCTCCATACTGCGATATGGAGCAATAGCAGACTGCTGGATCAATCCGTCACAACTGAAGCCCGTCCATTTTTAGTGGTCCAATCAAATGTAAAGGGTTCAATTTAAATCCTTCTTGCAGCTCTACACTGTTTGAATATAGAGAACCACAGGAATGAGCCCTAAAACCCAGAAATCCAATAGCATCACAGCACCTCCTGTTCCCTCATCTCAAAATCAATGGGTTATTTGAATGGGTTTTTGGTTAGAGGCCTGAAATAAGGTCTGTGGTTAACACAAACTTAAAAGACTTTTACGTTTTTCTCTACAACATAAAAATACGTCAGTTAATAGCCCACTCACAAACTTTGAAGTTTTTACGTGTCTTAAAAAAGACGGTTGCTAACAAGTGGCGAAATGAGACTACAGAACGTCATCACGTCTGTGCTGAACACGGATTTACAGCCTGGTGGCGGTGGAGACTCAACCATAGTGCAGTCTGCATTAGCTTAGCAAAAGCTTTTTACTGCTGGCTATTGCATCTAGGGTTCAAAACTCCTGCAAGTGGTGTTCATTTGTGAAGATTATCTTGCTGAACAAAGTTGTAAGTATCATAAATGTTTGTTTACGACAGAGCTTATTTTCCAAAAAACAATGGAAACTCTCATAGGCTTTTTGACAAGGGAACCAGGGCGACGTTAGTTTTCTGGTTGGCCTACAGAAAAATGTCATCCTTTGGGCACTCCTTTAGTTCACTTTAAAATGTGTCACAGCAAAAAAGCTAAAGATGCTCTGACTTCCGTTTCACTGGGACTTTAATATTACAGAGAATCTTTAAAACGTGAAAGTTTCCAGAAGCTTCAATGACTGGATTGTTGTCTGGTAGACTGGCTGACTGACTTTCTTCCTGGCTTGCTGGCTGGCTACACACTGCTAGTGTAATTTATCGCTCCTGAACTTCAGTGGGTGCCCACACTGACTCAGCCAGGCATCAAAGAGCTAACAGAGAGAGACACTGAGACAGACACAGGCGTAAGACTGTGAATCCCCCATGGCCTGGTATTACAGACGAATGTTAAGTAGCTAGCAGCCCCAGACAGGCTCAACTGTGCCTGAGAGCGCTAGCTCAGCTTCCAGCTATCTTTATTCTGCTAATGCCTCCACACACAATAAAGCAGTGTGTTCTCCCAGCCTTTTGTTGGCTTACATCTCAGCATCTTATTGCTGAAAGGAAAAAGAGAGCTAATTTAATTAGCTGGGAGGAACCAGAAGATGGAGGAGTCTAGCAGTGCCAATGGCTCCGCTCCAGTAAGAGCACATACTCACACACACACACACACACGATAACGACCCCCATCCGGTGCTTGCCAACTACTACAGTATCCAGCAGTGCTTTTCTCTCAACAGCAAGATCCAGGAGTTCCCCCTCCCCCTCTCTTCCTTTTCTCCCCCCTTTACCTTTTCCCCTCTTGAAGCTCATCCCTGAGCGTGCACATGCATACAGAACATATATTAGTATTTCTGCCTGACTGTGTCTGATTCATGTATTTGTGTGTGTTTGCACACGTGGCTGCATTTGCATGTGTGTGCATTCATGTGTGCGCGTGATTATATGAATTATATGGGTGGGGGTGTAACAACCTTTGGCTGCAGCATGTATGTTGAGTTAATAAGCTGTTTCCATATATGCAGCATTATCCTAAATGCGTAAATGAGGCCTGGTCCACCTTTTTGTTGGAGATAGCATCCAAGACCAGCACTCACCTGGCTATGTGGCGTTTTCCGAGGAACCTGAAGTGCTGCAGACACAGCCTGAAGAAAGGGAAAATACAACAATATCTTGGGTGAAGCAGGGGAGGTTTGTTTGTTTTTCTGTTTTGTAAGCTAAGAACAGAGGATAAATGAAGTGCATGTAATCAAACTCAGTTGCAGAAGAAGCACAGTCAAGATGCTGACACAAACAGGAAGCAGGCAGTTAATTAGCTGCACTGTTCAGTGGAGAGGGAGCTCTTGTTGGAGTAATAGTCTGTTTTTCTTCTCTCTCTCTCGCTGTGTCATTACTTTCATCTGTTCCCCTCTGGCTAAATTCTTTGCCTTTTTTCTCTTCTCATTCTCCTGTCCCCATCCCTGTCTGTCTCAGTGTTTTTGTCTTTCTGTGCACAGTATCACTCGTCAGCCTAAAAGGAGCTGTGATAAAACTCTGCAATACAAAAGAGGAGCACTTACTCCAAGATGTTAAAGAAGTCCGAGATCTCCTGGTGAATGGCCCGGTGCCAGTAGGACACCAGCACATCTGGAAACAGGAGACAAAAGACATCATGTGAGAAAAAAAAGGCAGATTTCCAGCTGGCAAGCCAAGAGCCAGTGAGTATTTTCATAGAGTCAGCACTTTCAGAGCACGATCATACATGAGCGAATGTAGTAAAATGTAATTTCTTACCCTCAGATATGGTTTTCATGATGTGCAAAAAGCACATGAGCAGACTGCGGGTCTCTGCCTGGTCCAGCTTGTCACAACGAGAACCGTAGCCTATGAGGGACTGCGGCCGTGCAAACTTAGGAGAAACAGAAATGCAGTCAGAAATGCACTGTTAGTACTGTGGTTGGTGTGGACACTGAGATTATGTCCTCAGTATTGGAGGGAAACTTAAGATAAAATGGGTATTTTACAAGCTGATGTTGCATTTTCAGGTGAAATTTTCTCTTCCAGCAAATGTAGAGATGGTTAGGAAGCATCATTTATACCTTCATGCTAAGGAACTAAATTTACAGAAACTATGACCAGACAAACTGATTTTCCAAAATATAATTTTTTCTGCAGATACTCTGCCTTCTGCCCGTATCTTTTTATTTTCTTCATATCTTCTGTGTTCAGGACACTTATGTGCACTCAGGTGAGGTTGGTGCTTTCTAAAAAGGTAGCAACCAGGTGCCAGACTGTGAGCAACAGGCATCCAAGAGACATTGCACGAAAAAAGCTCAAATCTAGCACCAAACGATAGTAAATCTGGCTTTAACTTTTATTTTCTCTGGCAAGTGTGTTTGTTAACAGTAACCAACAATTGTGCATAATACTTTTAACTTTATAAATGCAATATGATAAATATATTTTATTTTTCTGATAACAGGGGCTGATTGAGGGACTGATGGCTGCAATGTTTTTTCATTTTGTGTATAAATTTTTGGCCATTTCTTTGCCTTTGTGACATAATGACAGGAAGTGAGGAGAGAGATGGGGAATGTGATGCAATAGGTGATGGCTATTTCTCCACTTTAACTCTTCTTGCTTCTTACCTTCTCACATCCATCCATCTTCTCACTGTTCCTGTCACTGTTGCTAGGATTGGAGTCCACGCTGATCAGAGAACCCCGAGAGTCGGCCTGGTTACCCGTGGCAACTGCCAAAGATGAAAAGGCTGGTTGGGGGGGGGGGGGGGGGTGTTAGCATCAATGTCCTCATTCACTCCTTTTTATACAGACACTGGAAATAGACAGACGGCTACATACATGAATGTCACACACTGTTACCTGTGATAGAGTTCAGTACTTCTTTGGAAAAGGAGGCATCTACAGAGTTGCCATGGCGAGTAACCGGAATCACCCCTGCAGCCACTCCCCCTCCAACACTGAGGTCGTCTCGAGAGCCCTGGTGGGGGTGGACAAAGGAGAGGACGAATTTAATGCAATAATATTCTATAACTCAGGCTTTTATTTCTATCAGTTATTAGAGCAAGCTCTAAAGACTGCCAATACTTCAGACAAAATTCTGCAACTGCATCCATGAAGGCAATCAAGTTTCGGTTTAAAATGATAATTATACTTTAACTGAAATTATCCAGTTATTACTATTCTTACTTATTTCAAAATGAAAGCAAACATTAAACTTGTAGGATGATCCATCCACAGTATTCATAAGCACACAAACTTTAGTTTACAGTGTGCTGAAAATCAAATGGAAGAGGACAGATGGAAACAGAAAGACAACATATGCAGCATTCAGCAGGACTGTATAGATTAGGTCAGGAACACTCAAATAACTTTGCTCGAGGGCCACTTTTGCACAATGTCAAGAGACCACGGGCCACTTCATAAAATCAACGAAAAAAAAACAAAACACAAAAGCATTAATAATTTTTATCTGTATATATAATAAATTGCTTGTTTTCAACTTTTTGATGTTTGCTGTCCTGCTCTATATAAGATGTATAAGCAGAGGCGTTGGTAGGATTTGACGAGATTTGGGGCTTAACCTGAACCTCTGTCTGTGGGTCCAGATAAACAAGCTCTTTTTGGAATACTTTTTATGCACTCTGGCATTGTATTTACCTGCTAAGTACACAAAACCCAGTGTGAATTAATTCATTTGAACTTTTAATTGGAAAGTGGTCAGCGGGCCAACCAGCATCCTATCTGGAGCCAGATTTGACCAATGGGCCGTAAGATGAGTATCACTGGTTTAGGTGATATTCATGCACTTGCTGCAAACCTGTAACAATTTTGCAACCGTGTGCTACAAAACTGGTACCAACTTTGACCAGGTGGGAAAGTAATACAGGAGAGAGATGTATGTAGAGTACATGTTCTAATTGAGGAATGACAGGATTTATTTGTTGTTTAAATAAAGTTAGTTTAAATAAAGTTTGTCAATGTCAAGTTGTATTTAGGAGAATCTACCTCCCTGAAATCATTGCAATTCAGTAACATGTAACAGCAACACATTGTCTTAACTAATCAGAGCCACCCAAACGGATCATGCCCTCTGTTTACTTATTTTAATTTTCTCACTTCTTCTCGCTTTTGGTTTTTTCCTCCCCTTGTCTTCTTCTCTATTTTTTTATCCCTTTCTTTTAACTTATTTTATTTCTATTTACCTTTTACAGTGTCCTTAAACTAATAGGGCAAAAAATATGACTATAAGACCAGTGGCATTTACCCTCAAACACTGCAGGAATAAGTATGACATAGCACGCAGTCAGTCAGTCATTTCATCTTTCATCTTGACACTTACTTGGTCACTAGAAGTGAAGTAGATGGGGAAGATATCCCTGAGGAAGAATCGTGGCATGTTGTCGAGGATTAGGCCGTACAGAGGCAGGTAGAGAGATGCAATCCTTGCCTGCTTCTCCTGGAAGGGCAGCAAAGTAAAAGGGCTTGGCTTGAAAGACTTGCATATTCAGTAGTGTGCGTACGTGCATATTTGGTATCCAGTGACATTGTCTTATTATACCCCAATAAATCAGCATACTGTATTTTTCAAACTAGTTATGATACATGTCATGTTTTGTCTGAAATGTTCTCCTACCCTCTGAAGACTTCGGAATAAACTAAACTAAAGCATCAGTAACTCAACAGTCTTTGGGAACTCCATAGAAAATGTCATCGCAATTACATAATATTTAATATGCCCTGGCAAGAAAATGCTGTGGCCTTTTTATGAAACATGAGTTTCCTTTTATTTGGCACGCATTTGGCTTTGGCTGTCTTGACTACAGCGCTGCTGTTGTGTTGTGGTTGGTGGTATTTGGTTCTGTTTAACAGCGTGCAGATTACTGACTCAATCTGATCTGGACACTTCCCAGCAATCATTAAGACGCTGTCTCCGCTGTTCACAGCTGCTACGAACAATCACATGTCAGTGTGTATGTGTGAGTCACATAGGAAGAATTCCCACTGCGAGCTCATGACTCATTGTTCATGCCTTTTAGTTTCCTCCCATGTAAACATATATTCTGGCTACCTTGGTGGCATAGCGTGAATCCAGAGAGTGTTTGGCCATGAGAGTCTTCAGGGTGGCCAAGGCAAGGTGTCTTAGGTCCTGCTCGTCCTGGAGTGCCAGCCCCAGTTCCCGCAGTAACAGGCCAGTCAGGAAGTGCTTCCTGCAGAACTCTCCGGTCAGGTTGTACTCGGGCACTGAAACTGAGGAGCAGAAAAGATTCACACTTTAAATGGAAATGAACTGCATGTGATTTAAATAATGCTCGTGCCAATATTTGCTTTCCATCAGGGAGTTAATTAATCTGTTTCTAAATAAGAAAATCTGGTTACAGTGAGTAAATAATGTGACAAGCCAATTTTCCGTGAATTTCATTATCATCACACCGCCGTAGCACACGCACTGTAGCACACACACAACATTACAGAGGAATGAGTGAACATATTTACCATGAGTACTTTGTGGCTCTGTGGATGCATGGTCTGACATGGACAGATAGTCAGAGATAATGACAGGAAGAGAAAGAGAGAAAGACAGAGTGTTAATAGACAAATGAGAGTGAGAGCTACTCGATGTATGACAGTTACCACATTAACACCAGTGTCACCCAACTATACGGCGCCACTCGGGCTCTTACCTGTGATGCGAGCGGAGGGTAAAGGCAGGCTGAGAGGAATGTAGTGCTCGTGATTGCACACCTCTCTCAAGAATTCAAATTTCAGCTCACATAAGACCTGTCACACACAAATAAATATATATTATTGCACTGTATAAATGGAATGTGTCTATTTGCACATCAGTACTGTTTCCATCTCGTTTACCTTGCTGTCAGTAGCAGTGATCATGTTTATGTAGTTGCTAATCAGCTTGAATGTGAAGCCTCTGTCCATGAGAGTAAAGCAACGCTGCAAAAAGACAAAGACATCAGTTAACAAAAAAAGTAAGAGACAGATCATTTAATGCAGATGGAGAATTCCATAGGAAACACTTGTTAATGTCAACAATTTTCATTTGCAGATTGTTAAGCGTTGGTATCATGCTTCCATAACAATGCTGTCCTGCCATTGTGGGTTCGCGCTACTAACAGTAACTGCTGTACAGGCACAGTGCAGAACGGCTGGGAAATTTATTTGGCACTAGTCGTGAAAACAACTGTTGTTCGTTTATGAATTTTTTAAAGATTATTTTGGCTTTTTTGCCTTTATTCATAGAGGACAGTGTAAGCGTTAAAGAGGGAGAGAGAGGGGATGACATGCAGCAAAGTGCTGCAGCTCAGAGTCGAACCTGCTCGCTGTGGCGAGGACATAGCCTCTGTACTGCTCTACCATTCGAGCAACTGGGCACCCCAGGGGCCCTTTAATCTAAATCTATGAGACAATACAGTACATTTGACTCCCACCTTGACAAAAGCTGCCACAGCTAAGTTGGCACTGCGTGTCTCTTCTGTCAGGTCTTTGTTTTTCCAGAAGATGTGCTCAGATACCGTCTCCACCAGGGTCTCCACACGGCTCAGATAGGATGAAGGGAAACGTTGGGGCCTTGGAAGCTGCAGAGACATAGTCAGGTTAACACAATCATGCACCGTGTCCAAGGTCAGATTACACAAATGCAAAGGAGCTATATTGAACTAAGAATAACATGTAGTTACAGTTTGATGACCTCAGCAATGGGAGATTCAAGGAGCCAATAGTAGATCATGTCACTTTACCTTCACCTTGTCAGAGTCGACCAAATGTTGGGCCATGGACTTCACAATCAGCTCAAAGAAGAACCAGGAGAACTTAAAGCAGGAAAGGTCAGAGCACAGTCAGTCTTACTCTGATATTTATCCCTCTAATCAGCTCCAGTATGGAAACAGGATTTGCACACATGATTTTGTTTGAGAGTTTAGAATTTATTTACTTTCCTCTAAGACCTTAGAGGCGTAAACAGGAGTTTCCATAATTAAAAATACAGTTTTCCATCTGAAAATAAATGAACTGAGGAGCCGGTATGAAGAACGAGACAAACCTTCAGAACATTCCTGACAGCTGCTTGCTCATTGCTCTTCAGGTCAAAGGTCATCCCCTTAGCCAGCTCCTCGTGAACTGTCCTGAAGCCATGGGCCTCTGACTTGAACACAAACTACACACAGAAAGATGGGAAAATGAGTCAGTTAAGTGCATGCTGACATTTTTTTTCCACTATATTTTTCTTATCTTTTTCATTATTTCTGGGATATTTTTTCCCTTATTTACTGGAACAGGAAATTAGAGGAGAAAAAGATGAGGCAATTCAAAGATGTCCAATCAGAAGCCAGGTGTCTTGCAGATTGTGATCATAACTACTATGGAGCTGCAACAATGAGTCAATTGATAGGTCGATTGAAAGAAACTTAATGTGCAACTATTTTGATAATCATTAAAGTAATTTTAACAAGCAAAAATGCTGACAAATATGATACTTTCTAGGTCTCAAATGTGAACATTTTCTGTTTATCTTAAATTACAGTAAATTGGATATCTGGGGGTTTTACAGTAGATGGCTGAGATTTTGACATGTAATAGATCTGTTCTATGTTGGTGTTGTGTCAAAGTCTCTTCCCCGTTGATATGTGTTGCATATTAGACACAGACTGCCTCTCAAATTTGTGACATACCTAATCTAGCTTAGTACATTTGTATCTCAGATTTTAGGGAAGAGCACAGAAATCCTTCCCTTTATTGAGGAATGAATACACCTCGCTAGTGACAAACTTTGCACAGATACCAATTAGTATAGTCAAGGTCATACATTTTAGGGGACAAAAACAGAGGGAAAACACATCTAAGTAGAGGGGGCTCTAAACAAAAAATGAGTTATCAAAATCCTTGCTCATTCATTCTCTCCTCTCCTTATCATTGAACACACACGTGTTCACACTGACACACACACTCACACTCAGCAGTTTAAATTGGGCACCACTACTACTGAACATCATGCCAATCTGTTACCATGGCAACCCTGCTTCCATTAGCTGTACTAGTCCTCTCCTCCTACCCTCCCACCATTCGTCTCTGCCACTGCCTCTTCAAACGCTGCGGTTTTCCTTCACTGCGGCCTACATGAAACACGTCTTGTGGTTTCTCCTGCTCTCTTCTCTAATTCTCTTACTGGTTTTCACCCTGAAACAAACACGCCTTGTGTTTCTGATTGAGCCGGCTGAATGTCCTAGTTTGCCTCCCTCCTACTCAATCAGCCCTTTCTTCTTATTTTTCGTCTTCCTCTCCTCTCCCTGCTTCTCTGTTTGTGTTTGCACAGTTTTCTGGGCACACGGCCCTAGACACACTCCTGCTGGCCCAAATGCACACAAACACAAATACAAACACACACACACACACACACACACACACACACACACACACACAAACATATAAACATACAAAGCCTCAGAAATGAAATCGTCTGTGCACTCCTTCATGGAAAAATCAACAGCCTTCGTAATTATCATATGATCTTCCTGAGCACACAAACACACTTCATTCCAAGGATTGGTACTAGCTCACAACACACACGCGCCATCTTCTGTTATAATACCTTGATATATGAGTGCAGGTAGTGATCTAGGTTTTCATCATGGCACTTTGCAACAATGTGGACCAGCACTCTGCAGACAAAGGACGAGAAAGAGTAATTTTTATTACAGGCTTTATCATTAAACAATGACAGAAAAAACCTGTCAAACATTTTGTCCTCATTGTTTCTCTCTAAAAGAGAGATATAATTATAAGATAACATAAAATAACCCTTTATTAGTCCCACAGTGGAGAAATTCACAATGTTACAGCAGCTATGAGGTACATTATTATTTCATTTCATGATTAATTTTTATGAATGGGATTATTAACAGAATCATTTTTCCAAAATTTTATCTATATATAAAAATGCAATTAAAAATTGATACTTTGTTCAAAACGGAATTTTTTAACACTGCTTTTCTACATCCACTGAGCCCCCACCCTGATGTGAGTCCAGTTGTCACAGACAGTGTAGTACCACTGCCTACCTGGTGGTGGCGGTAGTGACCTCATCATTGTCATTCTGAGTCAGAACCTTGAACAGCTGGTTGAAGAGCACTGGCAGAAATCTGATGATCACTGGGATCCTCTCCATACTGAGAAGACCCTAGAGGAGGGTGGAAAAGAGGCGTAGGAGGAGGACAAGATGGAAAAAGTTGAAGAAGGGTGAAAATAAATAAGACACATAAACCAAAAAGAGGCAAAAATCCAAAGTATGTTTGGTGTAGAGTAATGTTGCAGCGATTATATGCACCGATATGCAGCAGGGTTTTTGTCTCAGTCACAATAAGGGAAAATTGAGGGGATATAGTGTCTTTTCTCTGACCTTCAGGCAGTTGAGGAAGTTGGAGGTAGGAGGTAGTGAGAGGTCCAGCTCTCTCTTCTGGCACTGCTGGAAGAATCGGTTCAGGTGGGGGTCCTGGCACAGAGAAGAAGCCAGGAGAATTAGCAATAAGCATCTGCAGTAATGCTTAGTGGACTGATCCTTTTTGTGTACAGTTCATCCTAAAATTCACCACCTCATAACAATGTCAGTCAAAGTGTAACTGTCTCAGTCTCGTCACAATTCTATTATTTTCTATAAAAAGAAAAAATAAAATGCAGTAATCACGACATCCATTGTAACAAGTTTTAAAGGCTGATTATTATGCTATGGAGGTCAGCACATGACGTTTTGTTGTTCTGTGCAGTGAAAAAGGTCAGTTTTGTTACAGCAGCAAGAATTCAAAGTGGCACCAAGAAGAGATTTATATTCATAAAATAGCCCTTGATTTAAAAAAAATCACTAAGACTTTATTATCATGACAACATTTCTAAATGCCCTATTATACTTTTCAAAATGTCCTGTTTTAAATGTATTTGTTCTATTACTAACTTCTCTGTATAGGAAGTTCGGACTGTTGATTTCATTGATTTCATTTGTCTTTTAGAAAGCACTGAAAGTGAAACTGAGACATGAGCTGATCTGATTGCCACCAGCCAATCAAGAGATTGCTGTGCAGCGCTCCAAACATCCTCTACTGGCTCTAAAGTAAATGGAAACAGTCCATTTCCTTGTTTCATGTCCTGCACTACATAAGAAGAAGTTAGCACTTATACCACCAATCCTTTAATTTGTTTAGAGACTTCTAATGGTCATTTTATGTTCACTCTGCCGTTCTATGTAAACAGAGCCAATTCATTTTCATTGTTCTGAAGAAAGCTGAGATGGAACAACCCAGGAGACAAAAATGGCCAATTACCTCATTTCAGGGTTAAAGGGATACTTTGCTGTTTCCAACCAGCTTTGTATCATAAAAATGTGAGAAGTATGCGTAAATGAGCCATGTCCATCTTGCGAATGTCCAGATCCCCCTGCTCATCTCCCAGCATCCAGAGGATTTTGACTGGCTCCAGAGCTCTTACTCAAACTGCAGATTGTACTTTCACATTTTTGAATGCCTGCCTCCACGGACACAAAGAGTATAGAAGCCAGTTTCTTTCTAAAATGCAGACCAAACTCTGATCAAATGATACAATTTAGGCAGTGCTGGTCAAATATAAGTCAAGATTCTGTTACTGTATTGGCTGTTTCTCAACTAAAATGTTTTCAGAGACTCATTTAGATGTACTGTTTGGCTGTAATCTGAGAATTTCACTCATCAGTGGGAGCGTTCATTAGTCTAGTGCTGTGCAATATATATATATATATATATGTAGTTGTAAATTTTCTACCTGTTTAATCTGGTCATATAGCACCAATTTCAAAAGCATGTTCATCTTTCTATTGCATTACAGCCCAGTTTTATGAAAATGCCATCTTTTCAGCAGTGAAGATCTTGACAATTGATGTCCTCTTTCTGGCTCATTTTATAAAAAGATGCAGTGACTGGAACAAAAGGTAGAGCACCAGCATGTCCATCCATCTTCTATAGCACTTACCCTTTTCAGGTTCATGTGGGACTTCCCATCATTCACTGAGGACTCATCACAGTCCATCATAGTATCAGTAAGCCAGAAAAAACAAAGTCAGCAAAAAGAGTAGTCTCCAGAAACCCAGATGATGGTCTTACCTGAGTGTATACCGTGGAGACAACATTGGTGGACACTTTGAAGATAGCTTTTCCCCCATCAACCCATTTCACATCTGCTCCACCCTGTAAAACGAAAAGACTGCTTGAGTATCAATTAATCACATGCTGTAATTTTTAATATCCCTCTTTTCTCACAAATTAGTGTTTTTATTTTTCAGAAGTATCTTAATATTTATACAGCCTGGCCTTCCTTCCTTTCACCTTGGTGTTGTTGGCTTCCTTGATGGCCAAGTACCCAGGTGGCAGGTTACAGGAGACAGGGACGTTGAACTCCTGGGATGACAGACGGCCCTCTTTGAGGAGAGGGAGCCAAGAATACCCCACTAAAAAGACACACACAAATACAAAACACAGTATTTAAAGATGGACAGGACCAGCTTTAACCCCTTAATGCCTGGATCATTATAGGTTGTCTTGTGCTGCATTCAAATGCCTTTCACAAGCATTTGAACCTAAGAAAATTGGTTGAAAACCTGACTGCAAAAAAAGTACAAGGTGACAAGGAAATTATCTGATTAGCTGGGGGGATTATTAGATATCATCAACAATATTTTTAATTCTCTTAATTATTTAAAAATCTGTTACAAAAAAAACGGCACCTTATTGAAGTCCTTTTCTTTTCCTTTCTTTTTTTTTTAATTTTAAAGTAATTATCTTGTAACTTTTTTAAAAATGTCATACTAATTTTTGGATATTTGTTGCTTGTCGTACTTATTTCTGAAAGAAGTCAATTTGTTCAGGTTTCAAAGGGTTAAAATACTGCATAAAAAAATGTTTCACTAAATTACAGCTCCAGATGGACCACCAACTCACCTGGGGTCTCCAGGGCTTCTTTCCTCTTTGCATTCGTCTTAGCATTAATGTCACAGGTGACATGGTAAAAGGAGAACAGAAGGTGGTGCTTTTCATGAAGCTGAGTCGGAAGCTCAATCTTCACCTGAGGACACAACAGCATATAATGAGTTATATTATTGACAGCAAGGAGATGCCGCAGATTGGTAAATTAGCTGCAAACATTTTCTTGTTTATGCTCTGAGGACTGCTAAAGCTAAAGCTCAACACATGTCCTGGTTCGAATGATATCTGTGTGATGATTCTTTGTACCTCATCATAGAAGTCCGGGTTCTGGGAGTGATGCAGGACTGTGGAACAGGCTGCTGTGGTGAGCACAGGACCTCCCGGCTTGCCATAGATGCACTGGAAAAACAGCAGTAACAGAAAAAGGATCATGAAGTCATGCTCAGCTGGTTTCTCATGACAGACTGGGTTTAACTAGAGAAAATTGAGTAGTATAAAAGCCAATAAATGTCCCATCAGCATGTTTTTGGATTGCATTCTACCTTTAAAGGTTTGGCAACTTCTTCATCTGAGCTTCGGAACTCCACATAGACTGCGAGGTTACGAGCCTGCGAACAAGAGGACCATTGTAAAGTTAAGGATTAACAACAGAGAAAAAAAAATGAATACTGAAAGTATATGAAGTATGTATCACACAAGAGGCATGCTGTTAGTGATTTTGAGACTATTTCCAAAAAGTTCTTTAAAGGAGCAGTGTGTAGAATTTAGTGGCATCTAGAGGTGAAGATTGCAAATTGCAACCAGCTGAAACTTCTCCCATGTGCCAAGTAAAAAACCCCCGGTTAGGATTTCTTCAGTATTCTGGTCTCATCCTCTCCAAAACAAATGGACCAGGTGGTTAAAACCGGTAAAAACACAGAATCAAGCAGCTTCACATTAAAAATCATTGTTTCTCTGACACTGTTCAGTTGCCAGCAGCCCAGCACCTACTAATAATAATTATCTAATTATCCACTAATTATCTCTGATAACTTAAGATCCAAACATTCAGGAGGGTTTTACCATAAGCTGAATTGCCTGCAGAAGTCTCTTCCTCTCCAAAACAAACAAAGCCGGTAATTCAAACCATCAAAAGCACAGAATAAAGGTCCACGTTAAAAATGTGTTTTTAAGACACTGCTCAGCTCATCACATAAGGGCTGGTAATTAGGGTGGCCAAAATGAAAGCCTGTGTGGCCCTATCTAGGGTCAATATTTGGTTTGTCCATTCTGAGCTACTGTAAACACATGGCAGTGCAACACAGCAATCTCCGTGGAGGAGGACCTGCTCCCTATGAGATTTCATTCTAAGGTAACGAAAAGACAACAATTCCTATTTTCAGATAATTAAACACTTAAGAAAACATGCTTATTATATTATACTCCAATTCTGCCAATATATCCCCTTAAATCCTACAAACTGGACCTAAACAGCTATGGTTCTTTACCTTGGCAAAGCTTTTCTGGCTGTCATATTTGAGGTGTTTAGGGTAGACGTAGATGTGGTTTCTGTAGACGCGGTGCGGCTGTGTGAACTTGGTGGTGTCCTGAACAAACTCTTCCACCTCCACAGTAGGCTGGTGTTTGCTCAGTTCTTCAAAAGGCTTTACCGGTACATAAGAGGATGTCACGCAGTCTAGAAGCACCAAAATGAAAGTTTCAAACACACAGCATAATAGAGGAGTAGATGGGAAAGAGGAGGCAGAACGGGAACATGAATGAATGCAAACAGAGAGTATTGCCTAAAAAGTGCACATACTAGGATGCTCCATTGGAACATGGTCGACTGCGATTTCCAGCGCCCCAGGAATCGTCTGCAGTTTGCTCGTCTTCTCAGCCCTGCACACACAAAATTTAGAATTTGATGCTGTGAGAAATGTTTATATTGCCTTGGAGAAGCCCAAGTGGCCTACTTTAAAGCTGAAGATAGATAGATAAGATAGATCTTACCTCCTGTACTCAGACACCAGCTTAATCAGGTCATCCGTGGATATCTTGTTGCTCTCCTGTTTGAAGAGAGGCGAGAAACGAGACTCTCTGTCCAGTGCCCCATGGTTGTCCTTAAACACTGACCTTTAATAGAAAGGGACATACTGTTAGGATTTTGGTTAAAGAAAAGAGAAAATGCTAAGTACATCTTAAAAAGTTTTCCACTAACCTGACCGACCAGGCAAACGGCATACGATACTTTCCAAGTTTACTACAGAACTGTTTATTGGATTTCAAAATCTTCTGAACCGTCTGTACAAGACAAAAGCAGATAGAGATGGACAGAGCGCAACGTCAGCAAGACACTACAACTGATACTTTAATATACAGTGGGATGTGATCAGCCCTAAATCCTAGTTCAACGACAGAGTGGCAGACTAAATCAAGGTTTCTCTCATACAGGCAGCAGGTTGAATGTCTGGTGATTCACTTAGCCATTTAAACAAGGACCACATGGAGCACTGCCAGCGGGGAAGCCAGGAAATGTCTTGGATAGGATGTCGGAAAAAAACCTTATTTCTAAACTATCCGAGCAGACTGGCATTCAGTGATGAAGATAAACTCTGGCCTTACAGCAAAACCATTTTGTAAATGTCATGCATTAAACGGCTGGAGTGGATCAAGCCATTTCCCTTTCAACAAACGCCCTAACAGCGGGTTTCATGAGCCATTTTTTTCCCAGCTTGCTCCTAGAGATAAGACGATATAAAAGCTCTGTGTCGTTGGTCAATGACAGAAAATAAATTGAGAAGAAATGTGATACTGAGCAATGCAAATATGGATGTAAATGTCAGTGCGTAAGCAATAAAAAATGACTTTCTGACCTTGCTGGAATCTGTATTCTTGATGTAAGGTTCTGTCCCACAAGCAATGTTTCCCATCAGCACCTTTTCCACTCTTGCCACCATCACTATGTCAGTGTGCGGGTTGGTCACTGAGAAAATGGCCTGCATGGAGAGCATTGGAAAACCATGTTATGAACCAATTATTGTTGAGTTAATACAAGTTACTGAACAAACCGTGAGACTATCTTTAAAAAAGAGAAAATGCTAAGTACATCTTAAAAAGTTTTCCACTAACCTGACCGACCAACTTCTGCCTTGGGAAATAATGTTTAATATTTAAATACTTATTAATGATTGTGTGTGCGCGTGGGTATGTGCGTGAGGTGAGTGAGTTTATCTGTATACTTGCCTGTATGTGCAGGTGTGTTAGGAAGGGTTTGTAGGTTAGCGAGATAGTGGCCCCTGTTCTTTTTTTAGCTTCAGCAAGGATAAGTCTCCTTTGTTGTTGAGGTACGTGGCTCTTTTTTCCCTATTTTATTTATTACATTATTATTATTATTACTATTACTATTGTAATTCTTTCTCTTCTTCTCTAATGCCTAATAATTTATATTTAAATTGAATCGCCATATGTTTGGATAATAAAGATAAAAGTTTAAAAGAAAAAGATTTTAATATTAAGAGCCATTCTTCTTGTTAAATGCATTTTTCTTTCAATGATCTTGATCTATAGAACACACTGTAGGGGTATTATCCCCGTACCTGTTTGGGGAAACAGAGCCAGTGCTCCAGGTCCAGGCTGAGGCTACAGTCTCCTGGCTTCTTCTCAGCAGGAGAGCACAGGCCATTCTCCTGACCCCCAACCCCCATCGCAGGACTACCTTTCCCGTTACTGCAGCCTCCGAGCATCTGACGCACAGCCTCGTGGTTGAGGTCTACGTGGAAGTCTGCGGACACCTTTCTACCTTCTCGCACATCCAGCAAAGCCAGCGACACGAAGAAGGGCTCGATCTGGTGGAGCAGATTCAGTTCAGTCACTTTCAGTTCCTTTTTATATGTAAAATTCTCATAGCTTCACAGACACATGTTAATGCAGAAGGATGTTTGAATAACTCTGAGAGTGATAAAGGCACAATGTCTCTAATCCTCACATTAGTGACCGGTCCAGTTTCACTCTCGTTGATGCAGCCCTGCAGCATGAGGTTGAGTGATCGGCAGGTTATCATAAACCTTCTGCCCAGTTTCTCCTCAAACGGACGCACTGGTGCGCTCTCACCTGATGAGTGTTCATTCCGTGGACTCCTCAGAACCTGCAGTTGGTGAAACACAGTTTGTTATTCGGTGGCATATTTTACTTCATTTTCATCATTGAGAAGAAGGGCTATTATTTTACTTATGAGCTCTGGTTAAATACTGCAGCAGCATCATGACATTAACATTAGATTTATGTCATAAAGTACAACATGTATGGTGAAAACAAATAAACAATATATGTTCTTTCTGTATATTTTCTATCAAATAACAAAATTCAATAACAATGAGCTTATTCCTTATACATACAGGGGTGTCAGGGTCCAGTGAGAACAGATTCAACCTCTCTTCTCTCCTGGCAGAGCGAATTCCTTCATCTGTCTCAGAGATATACTGTTCAGGAAAGAAAAGGCAAGAAAGACAGAAAGAGACTGTCAATGAGCAACTTGATGCAAATAATAAATTGCTTATTATGAATTATGATAAAGGTAAAAACAGCAGGTTTTCCATTGTTGCCTTTTTGGTCAGTGCTGCTTTTTTACGTCTTAAAGTTTAAGTAGCCAGCACAGTTTTCTTTTGAGCAAAGGCAGTTATGTTTATTACTGTGTTTCTCACCACAATTCATTGTGTTTATCCTTGAGGCCTATAAAAACATGGCAAATTCCTTCCTTATAGAATATTTACAAAGCTTTCTTTTTGAAATAACTGGATGTTGGTATTGTTTACATCTATGTTTAGACTGACTAGCAGTCTTATTCTTTCCAGTCTTTTGCTGACGCATTGTTTTCTACCACCACCAACTGTTGATCATGGAAAAACATTAGGAATGTGTATTGCTTGTATGTACACGTGTGCATCCTCATGTAAAATGTTACTCCATAATGCCACTAAAGGTCAAAACCTCCTGAGAGCACCTATAAATAGACTCTGACAGTAGTGCTTTGCATGTATGTACAATTAGGGCTATGTTACGCACAATAGGGCTGAGCAATATAGAGAAAATCCAATATCACAACATTTTTTACCAAATACCTCAATATTGATAATGCAGTGATATTGTGGGGTGGACTATTGGTGCTTTAACAAAATATTTACACAATGATATTTCTGATAAATTATTATCAGTAATGTGGCTATAATGACTAAGTGGGTAAAGGCAGAACTAGTCGGGCATTGCTGTAGTTTGTATTACTTTGCTCCGCTCTTCTTTTTAAACCTCGGCAAAACAGGTATGTTGGCAAAGCTACACGTTGGCATGGACTTAAAATGATGCTAAATTCAGGCAGATATGTGCGTCTATATTAATCGGTTAGGGAAAATCAAATCCCCCTCCCCCACAAACATCAGATGGACACAATGTCAGACTGAAGATGGAAACCAATTGTAACACACTGATAAAAAATCAGGCAAAGACCAGCGCATCACCTTACTGTAATGCAGCTTTTAAAACCAGAAGAAGGCAACATTTACAATATCACGATATCAAAAATCTAAGACAATATCGAGTCTGATATCGCCACATTAATATAATATTGATATTGCCTAGCCCTAATAACAATAAAAGAGGTAACTTTAGGCAGTAGGAGTGTGTCATTGTTTGAGAGAGATGCCAGCTTAGACAACCTTTGCTAGCTCTGGATTGATGCCGTTCTCTGTCGTAGTATCTTCATTCTCCTGCAAACAGCAGTCACTCAGCGACAGGTCAAACACATCTGAAAGGAGAACAAACACAATCAGGACTCCTGAGAGTGACCTCTGTTTATGAGTGATAACTGCAAACACTGAGAGGATGGGATAGTTTATCTATGCAGTCCATTTTCCCCATAGGTTAAAGGCCGTATGACATTTTCTAAAATCATTTCAGCAATTCACTGAATATACACTAACCATAGTCAGCAGACATATCTCCATCTCAGAATAAAATATGTCTCCATTTGTGGTATTTACGGGTAATAAGGCAGGCGGGCTTCTGCAGAAATATGACCGTCATGTGCCTGGAGCGATTCTTCCCAAAGACCACGCTGAACAAAATGGCTCATTAATGGTAGGTCACCACACACTTGCAGCCTGATTTAGAGGCATGCTAACAGACCACAGAGCCTTGACGGCTGAGGTTATTACATCATTCCACCACTCTTCACTGGGCCAAAACTCAACGCTCTGTCCATCTGTGTTATGTTAGAGACAGCGGACCCATGCCTGGGCTCTCACAGAGCTGGCACATAAGGTGGAGTATTATGAATTATGCTTCTATGTAACTTTCTTTTAATAACAACATATTAAATAAAGGTGGAGTCACTGGTTGGTGTCAGGCCTCATTTCCTGATACTGATGTTATGGACTGAGCCGCAACCCTGCTGAAATTCCCCATTAAGATCATGGCACGATGGCAGATATTATTTAGTTCGAGTAAGTCAGAGAGGGAGAAGAGAGGGTTACATTTTTGTTGGCATGGAGTATAAAATCTTCCTCTCTTAAGGGCACCATGATTTATACATGTGTTGGAATTATGCTAAAATTTCCTCTTCATCTCTCCTTAAATACCCCTTTTGCCTTTAAATTACCATTTGTGCTTCCATTTCTTTGACTCTTTCCAACCATTTCTCTGCCTCCTCTCTCTTCACCCATCACAGGAAGATTTTGTGTATTCCTAAATACAAAAACAGAGCCGCTCTCACCCTGCCGATGATCTGTCAGGTCCAGACTCTTGCGGTCAGGAGCTGGACCGTCATGGGGACTGATTTGTAAGATGCGGGTCAATGTGCTAATCCACTCCTCCATGTCCTGCTCGCTCTCCGCAGCCAGCACAAAGTACGTAACCTCGTTCATCTTCAGCTCAAAGGCATGTTTCCTCAGACGGTTATTCTGTAGGGGGATGAATGGAAGGATGGATAGGATAATGTGGTCACACAATGAAACCAGAGCTTGGTTTGGATTTAGGAAAATGTGACTCTTGCTTCCACACAAGCCCTGCTTAGTTTAGTTTCTGGATGTCAAATGGATAAAAAAAACGTGGTCAAAAAATATCTGAAATATCATAACGCCTACTGTTAAAATTGTCTCTCAACAGTTCTTTTTTTACAAGAACATATAAATTCAAAACAAAAAAAGAATTGTTTGAAAAATCTGCCATCCATCTTTGGAGAAGATAGATGGTTATACAGCATTTGACAATGTTAAAGTTACATACAAGACTGCATAAAAGTATAATTAAACTGCAGAGGGTAAAAACACAATAAATCTACAAGCTCATTTGTACTATGGTCCTTGTAACAAAGAGGAAGCTGCACCTCCCAAAACCCACACAGATTACATCATCCAGCAATTACTGTTAATTAAATTTAACAGCATACAGAGGAATAAAAATGACTCCCATGAGGCTGTCAATCACTGGGTATGTACAAAAAAAAAAAAAATATTCTCTATGACATTATTATCCTGCAAGCCTCATTTTACACCGGTAGACCTATGAAATGCAATGTCTCCTCATAAATGACAATATTTACTCATATAAAGGAGCTGTATGTGACATTCAGAGCATATCTCCAGCTACGTTCACATTACAGGTCTTTGTACTCAAGTCTGATTATTTTCCCAGAACTGATCTTTCTGCCTAGATGATTTAGGTTCATGTTTGAAATGACCCATATCTGACATCAGTGTGAATGGATCTCTGCCCTGAAATGCCTCACATGCAACCAACAATGTCGCACACACGCATGTTGGGACAACAACCAAAAAAACATCACATTCACGAAACAGGTATCTGGAGAAAAATGAAAGACATAGCAGTGCAAGCATCATCCTCCGAATGGTCACCATAGTTGGAAGGTCCGATGATATCATTCAGCATATTAAGTAGCCATGTGCTTTTGTTTGGGAGAGTGTGTATTGCATTTTTGGAGAAATGACATTTGAAGCAATGGGCTTTTATTTTTTTACGCTTTTGGTCTGCTAGCTCTATTAGCAGCTCTTACTGACAGTTTTGTGGAGTGAGAGGTGTGGGTGTGGCTGGGAGAGAAGTCATGAGTGGTTTGGCTGCGATCAAAACTCTGGGGCCTCTTTCCTATATTTCTGTCAGCGCCTCATGACAACGCTGTCACAGCATGTAGGCAAGCTGGCCCTTATCAGAAAGCATCTCTAACAGCTGAAGACTGAGGCAGCCCACCACAGCAGCAGTACGGTTACGGCAGCCTTCTTTAGTTTCAACACACCACTCCAACAGTGTATGGTGAGTATTCTGCACCTGTGCAGTGATATGTGACATGGAAAAACCTCAATAATACACGTCAATAATATGACAATTCCCACAGCAGTTGCATGGCCTGTCATCACTTGTATGTATGTATCGAATGTGGCCCAGATCTGACCGCAAAACAATCTGATTTCTGTGTCCACAGTTCTCAGAAAAAAATCTGATCTTTGTCAAATTAAAGCCAAAAAAATCGAATCTGGGCCAAATTTGTTTGCAATGTGAATGTAGCCTGTGGTTCAGACTCTAGGGCGGGACTGTCTGCACACAGTTCTCAACACAGAGGAGGCTGAGCCAGAAGTTAATGATGCTAACTCAATAAACAGTGCTAACAATGGCAACAGTGCTGACAGAGCTAGCATTGTTACCTAGGGGGAAACCTGAGGTTGGGCGCCACACTCCTGCCTAATATCAGCGATGACCACAGAATGAGAGCACTACAGAGTGGCAGCGATTAGCTAGCCAGTGAGATACACACAGTACACTCACATGCACACACAGCTGGACCCTCTACCACAACACAAAACAGAGGAGCCCAGATTACAACACAAACAGCATGACTTCATTCTCTGGTCAGGATGCCAGTGCTACAACACATTTTTACACATTTTTAGAAAATAGCTGTTTGCTCTTATATTAATAGTCACATCCAACTCCTTTAATGCTCCTTTAAAGGTAAATGTCTAAATGTTTTTATTTTATCCTACTACCAAGATTTGTTTATAGAGGAATGCTCTGGTCCCAGTGAATCAAATATTTGATGCAATGGAATCAAGTGTTTAGATGTTTTAATCTTTTTTTCCTTTCTTGCTGCTTTTTGCATCCACCACATTCTTGTTTTTTGCAAATGTTTTGGAGGGAAAGGAGCCTCAAAAAGCCTTCAAATGCTACTGTATTTTTACAGTGTTGCACTTTTACTCATATGAATGCTTTAAAAACCCACCTGTACCACACCAGTGCACGAGTCAAGGAAGATGCAACCTTTGGGTTCCTTGGAGATCTTTTCATCTTTGTAGAAGTTCATGATGTAGGAGTTATCTGTCAACTGGGTGAGCTGAAAATATCTTCTCTTGAACGACTGCACAGATGGAATAAGGTTCAAATACATTAACACCATGGTCAAAGTCATGTACAACTATTCAGAATATATACTAGAGATGACCAAAAAACATCAGAAGAAGTAAGTGAGGAATGTTTCTTGAACTATAAATGGCAATGTAGACGATGACATATTGATAATAATAACCCATTCTGGGTAAATATGTCATCAAGTTCGACTAGGTTTACCAGGTCAAAGAGCAAGGTCAAACATTTTAGCTGAAAACAGGGGTGATCTGAGGACCAGTGTGTGTGTGTTTGTGTGTGTGTGTGTATGTGCATTAAAAGGGAGATATTTCCTCACCCGAACAGTGATGCTATTGTTAACGGTGCTGTTAAAGTTCCCTTTGTAGAGCCAGCCTGACCGAAAAACACCAATTCCTCCTCCACCTCCACCGCCTCCCCCTCCTCCTTTCGACGAGGACAGTGAGGTGGTATCCTGTAAAACACAAATACTTTCGGTTACAGATACATTAGCTTTCCATTTAGATGATTGATGGAGAAAATAAGACTTTCCTATCTTAGGATGGCCATTTGTCACTAAAATTATGTTCAGAAACAATATCCCCCTGACCGGTAATGAGCTAACTGCTCTTGCAAAGTATATTTTTAGAGCTTTAAGGTTGCAGTAAACTAGTTAAAACAGGATGTGCTCAGTATGTAATGCATTCATTCAAAAAAGCATTTGTCAGAAGATGGTCATTACTGACCTCATCCTTGTCAATGTCCTCATGGTCAATCTCAAAAGAATGGGATGGCAGCTTCTCTGCTTTGTACAGTTTCCTATGAAGGAACAGAGAAAGAAAACTCCATAATGAAACATATTGATAAAAAGAGAAAATGGTTTCAGGAATTTAATTAGTCCACTCTATTTGAGTGGTGCAAATGAGTGTGGGTGGCTGACTGGGCTCCATCGTTCTCTGTCAGGAACCGACAATAGGTAGTCCTCACTCGATCCCGCTCCACTGATTTCACAGGCTGACCCGTCTTTGTGTGCAAGACACATGGGATAAAATGCTTTTGTGTATGTGCTGTGAGCTGCAGACAGCTCGGCTGCAGGCTGTGGAGGGTAACACTGCTGGAACCACCCTCTGCTAAAAGTCACACAGTCGTAAAAGCTGTCTGAAAAAAATAATGAATTCTTCAGGAGACTATGTTTAGAGGATTTCTGGTGATTATGGGCTGGCCACTGACACAGGAATGCTAATATTGGCCTGTGCAGATGAAAAATGCTCCCCTCAGTCACAGTGGTGACAGCCACACATATACAGGAGCTGTAGATCCCCATTGTACTATGGTGTCTCTGGTATATTTCACTTTAACTTATAACCTGTACGTCTATATTTTTGGGTTGGTTAACTTTTCAGCCTTATAAACACACAATAAGACAGTAGTGTTTGTGTTTTTAAGCTAATTTCACAGCTGTAAAGAGACAAATAGTTGGTATGAGTGTGCTCTAACTTATGTTTCGCTCTGGTCGTCAGTTCAGAGGTCATGTGAACTGACTGAAAGAATACAGTGGCAGCCCATGGGACAGAGGAGGGACATTCCTGTGGTTGAGAGCAGGAACAGCAGGGCTGCTCTGGGCCAGTCTCAGTGGGACTGACAAAACTCCAGTTGACTGACTGACAGCCTGATTTAAATAAATGACTGACTGAATGGGTGTTTGTCTGGATAACTGGCATTCAAGAAAGGGATTGAGGGAGCACTAAGAGTTAACATTTGTTAATGTGGAATTTCCTCAGTCTTCTGCTCTGACGTCTTTCTCACTCAGCTCCAGCCATCATCTTGGTTTTGTTAATGACCTTCAACCTCACAGTAACAGATTGTGGTTGTCCTTGATGTTAGTGTCTATTTCTGGGTCTGGTTGTTCATGTAAAAAAAAAAAAGCATATCTTCAATCAAGCCGGGAAGACAAACAAATCTGAATCCACATTTTTAAAACGGCCTTTTTATCACATATTACAAAATCATGTTTAGACTAAAACAGCAGTACATGGGAAAACAGGTTTTATGGTTTATTAACATGAGAACCCAGAGCTGAATGCCGTTATCATTATCATACCGACTTTGAGTTTTGGCATCCATACCAAAAATGTATTCTTTAAATGGATTTCAAAGAGAGATGAAAACACAAGCCTTAAGTGCTTCAAATCAAGAGCTTATGAATCTAGATTATGAATCTGATCAATGTCAGATTTTAGGAGTTGACAA
The DNA here is from genome assembly GCF_008729295.1 of Plectropomus leopardus. Taxonomy (NCBI): domain Eukaryota; kingdom Metazoa; phylum Chordata; class Actinopteri; order Perciformes; family Serranidae; genus Plectropomus; species Plectropomus leopardus. The sequence goes on along the minus strand of NC_056467.1, from coordinate 18,340,129 downwards.
TAAAAGAAACTCTGTTTTACAGAAACACTTCAGACCAAAATATGTTCAAAGTTTGATACCTAGCTATATAAATCCCAACAGAAAAGGTTAAATAAATGGTTTAGACTTTTTGGGAAATACGCTTATTCAACTTTATTTCTGAGAGTTAGATAAGCAGATTGATACGACTCTAATATTTGAAGGCTAAACATGAAGCAACAGCCAAGGAGATGTTATATTGGCTAACAAAGGGGAAACAGGGAACCTGTGTCTGTCCAAAGGGAGCAAAATCCACCTACCAGCACCTCTAAAGCTCCCAAATAACACATTATATCTAGTTTGTGTAGAAAAAATATACAAATGACATGTGGTTTTGTGCCAGACTATACTTTGACAGGATGTAGCAATCTGTTCTCAATCCCAACTTGTCAAATACAGACAGACACGCGTCAGATAGTGGCGCACCGAGGCACCCTTTAGGGACCCAAGAAGACGCACCAGGCAGTAGCATATTTTGATGCTTTTCTTCAAGCAACTGCAGTAGTATCAGCCACTTGACATTACATTAACATTTATTTTTAATGTTAATAACTTATTTTATGTCAAACTATGTTTTTTTCTAATCCCTTCCACATGTTTTGTTGCCTAAACAAATGCAAGTAAACCAAAAACAAAAGTTTTATACCTATGTTCTAAGGATATTTTGAAACTGTATGCATTTAACAAGCAGAAGCTGTATATGTCCTGTGAAAATTGAGGTTTTTGGTTTGAAAAGTCACAATGCATGTGAAGAAAGAAACTGGCAAGCAGTCGCTAACTGTCCAAAACTGACACGGGAGGGGGACCCATTGCACCTTAGTTTGACATCACTGATGTTGGGTTTTTTTTTACAAGTTGGGAGGGGGAATGTATTGGGTGTAGCGACTTTGTGATGTCTCCAGAAAGTCACTGTGCCTGGGCATAAGTAGTCTTGGACAACATAACCCAGGATAGCTGTTTCCCTCTGCTTCTAGTCTTTAAGCGAAGCTTTGCTAACCCTATCCTAGCTTCATATACAGAGCATAAACAGGCTATATAAATAATAAAGATCTCCTTATCTAACTCTCACAGTAGACAGGGTTATGAGTGGTGTCCATGTGTATTACCTGGGCAGCAGGCGGTAGTCTCCAGCGTAGTCGTCATACTTGAAATGGACCACATTTAGGTCAGAGTTGTAATACTTACAGGCCTGAAGGAAGAAAAGGAAGGGGATGAAGCTGAATATGATTAAATATTAACTTTCAATAATGACGGCCTCTCTGGGAGACCTGGGGCAGCTGGAGTGTCTGCAGACAATGAAGAAAGCTACACTACTGTGAAAGTACAGCCAGATATCAGCTCTCCTGAGGGCCTACTAACTGATGTGCAGGCTGGGATTCATCATTAGAGTATCTAAATTATAAAAAAGGAACTGAATTAAGACTCGGTCCCCGAGGAATCTGAAAAATAAAGATATCTTTACATCTTAATAGATTCCCTGTCTGTCTAAGGGGTTGAAATAGTCATCTCATAGGGTGCTGCTCTTACACGCACGCACACACACGCAGAACAGAAAGTCAGACACACACACGTTCAGTCTCCAGTAAGCTGTGACAGCACTGTCTGGGGAGTTTCCGTCTGCTCAGGGCTCATTTCAGATCGACCAGCCATAATCTCAAGGGCTCAGTGGAGAAATAATATCTGATAGCCCTGGCCTACACGTACACACACACACACACACACTTTGCACAAACATCTGGTTTACTTTAGAGGTATGGTGACATTGCTCAACTGGTATCAGGATGTCCTATATTAAGAACAGCCTAAACTGACAAACCTAACCACCACCAACTGAAACCTCTTCATGCCAAACCACACTGGTGTCCGTTAAGTCCTGCACACACACAAGGATGTGGGCAAACACACACTCCTTACCTGTCTGACCAGCAGACATTCAGCCTGTAGCTCTGCCCCCTCAGGAACAGTTGACTTGAGAGTCCGTCTCTCCTGAGGCACAGTGGATACCTGGAGGGACAAAAGCATCAAGATGGGACTGTTAACACCAGATATATTTTTCATGGAGGGTTGAGCCACCTCAGCAGAAATATAAATATAGAAATCATCATAAAAATAATACATTTGAATGAGATGGAAAGATTACGTCAAAAGAGCAGAGGCGCTTCTTTACAAGCAATGCAATAAATAGTAACTTTAGTGGACGTTGTTTAGTGTGTTATCCACTGACTAAAATGATCGAAGGACAAGATGTGTGAAGATTCATGGCTCAATAGGAAACCAGCCAACCAGACAACCATCCATTCATCCATCCATCCACAAATCTACTTTCTAAGACAATTACTCTCTTCAAGGACTCCAGTTAGAAAAACAAAGGATACCAGTTTTGTTTTCCTCTGTACAACACAGCCATACTTCAACAACCCAACCATTGTTCTGAATCTTAATAGACAAACATCTGAATGAATGAGTGGAGATACATAGCACAACCAGATTTGATGCAGCTAGATGTTAATCATATCTTATGGCCTTCAAAGACATCACATCTCAACCCAGCTGTCAAGTCAAGTCAGTTATAGCCCAATAATATAAATCATGAACTTTCCCAAAGGGGCTTTACAATCTGTGTAGCATAAGACACCCTCCATTGTTTCACCCTCGCTTTAGAGAAGTAAAAACTCTCCAGAGAAAGGCTTTACTTAGGAACACAGTGGAAGTAAGCTCAAGAAGAGCAACAGATCCCTCTTTTAGGACAGACACTGCATACTGAACATCTTGGACAGGTTTTGAAATGACATGTTAGGTGTGCACTCCACCACCATCATCACAACATCAAATGAGAGAATATCTTTTGGATGAATGGTGTTCATTCCTAGAATCTATGCCAAGGAGCCCTCAAGCTCTTCTGGAGGTCATCAGAGGATGTATGCCAATCATTTTATGATTTTAGCACCAACAGCAAGTTACAATCTGTGCTTTTCAGCATGATGAACATGGTAAACATTATACCTGTCTAGCATCGGTCTGCTAACGTTGTGAACATGTTAGTATTTAGTTCGAAGTGCCTATAAGTATAGCCTCACTGAGTGACTAGCATGGCTACAGACTCTTTATTTCTACTTAATGCTTAAGGGTTTACTAGGCAGGAATAGTTAGTTATTGTTTGTGAACAGTGGTGGCAGCGAAGGTGAAAGCCAACCCCAGATTTGCTCTTGTTCACTATATTTGCAGGGTTTAATGCCTTATAAGCAATGATTTAAAAGGACATGCAAAAAGTTATTCAGTATATTAGTGTAATATTCATTCATTCCTTCTTCTAGAAATTGTTTCTCACTAGCTTTATTGCAGTGGAAATTAATAATTCAAGTCAAATCTCTTAATAATCCCTTTCTCAGCACTTATTAGCCCTACAACTAATAGCCTAACCGATGAATCATGCAGCTTTAATTATATAAAGTGTATCTTATGATACATGAAACTGAAAATCAACAGCTATATGCATATTCATGTTCAAAATGAAATATTCTTCCCAGTGATTTTGCAGAACGGGAATGAAAACAAGTCGGCAGTAAAGATCTTTGTACTTGAACAGAGAGACTTTGATTTATACAACCCAATCAGCCGGCTGGAGCATTGAGCTCTCTAACCGACTGGCAAAGAAACTGATCTAGTAAATGCCTTTTGTACATTAGCAATACTCTGCCAAGCCACTTTCACTCACAATCATGGAAACTGACTGTAGGCTGCAGAAACAAAGAAAATCAGAGGAGATTGTGTTGTAGCCAGACAGAGCTGGGAACCAGCAGAATCAGGCATTAAAGCTCCAACTCTGCAAGCACACGTCTCCCTTTACCACAAGCAGCCAATTAGGTCATCTTAATGTGTAGTGGATCTGCGTCTGCAGAGAGGCATTAGCACAGTAATGAAAGTACTAATGAACAAAGAGTTAAACAGAGCCAGAGAGAATAAATTGTTGACTGTAATGAAAAGGCCGTAATGCTCAACATGCATGATTAGTGTGAATAATTGTGTCATGCTGGCAGACATCAAATTGCCTTTAAAACAGCAATGTATCACTGTCAAATGAAAAACTGTCAACTTGTACTGTTTTTCAAATCACTCCATATTTACTGTGTCGTACATAACATTTACTGTACGTCAAGTTTACAGTGTGACATGTATGCACAATATTGTGCCTTAAAAAGTTCCCACAACAGAGCAATACAACAAATAAGTCACATGTGCAATCCTTTCTGCTGACAATCCCACAATGCAATGTGCCACATTTTTTCACTGTAAAAAATCACTGTTGTGTAATTCTACAGCTGCGGACACATTCACATATAAACCTAGAACCGTCTTGTTCTCATTCAACACTGAACCTTAAGTTCCCATGAACTCTCACACACACACACACACACACACTTACCGAGAAATCATTGTCAGGAAATAGAAGCAGGTCTCTGAGAGGGTCTTCTTTCAAATCATCCCCCAGTTCAGAGATGACAGTCTCATAGTCGAGAGGATCAATCAGCTTCGGCTTCTCCTGCTGCAAATGGAAACAAAGAGACATTTGATCAGTATTCACTTGTTTTTGGGTATAAAACCTCAACCCAATACAAAACTATATCATACAATAAGATATGACATGATGCAATACAATATGTTAAGTATTGGCAAGTGTACTGAAAGTTGGCTTTGGATGCTTGGTTGAATAGATTTTCTAACTTTAGACTCGGAGTGTTGCGTAATACCAATATTAACGATAACTGTGAAATGAGTTCACATGAGTTCATATCATGTTAATAATACACATATGATAATATCATGTGAATTATCCAGCACCTCTGGAAAATCACTTTCATTTCTTTTTTTTATTGCTTTTTTATTGCGTAATTTGTCAATCAAAGAATCAAGAGACACAATATAAATTTGACTGATGGTGTTGTTCGATGTGCATGATTGTTTTGTTTTGTTTTTTCACATTTTTTTAATATATCGCGATAATATCATTATCGTGAACTCTTTTTACCACGAAAATTATGTAGGGAAAATCTGATATCATGTCAACCCTACTTTAGACTATATTCTATAAAAAAAAAAAAAAAAACCTCTTCATTTAACACTTATACAAAGAGAACTTTGTAATTTAAGAAAATGTACATTACCCAAAGATAATGTTTTGGAACCTGCAGGGTAATTCAGGTATTTTATAGACAAACATTTTTCATATCATACACAACACTTCTTAAAGTTATTTCTATTTCAGTGTTTTACACAGTTGTGTTCACAAACCACTTCATTCTTACAACACAAATATTTTTTTTATCTAAAAGCAGTCTTCATTACAGATAAAGGCATGACATTTGCCGTGTTTTGTAATGACATCATTTGGACCTAAATTCATTGTAGAGGAAGTAGCACTACCAGTGAAGTGAGGCTGTGACACACCACACCCAAAAATACATATACGGAGTTCATTTTTAAATTAACTCGGACAAAAACAAGAAGTATTAGCTACCAGCTTCATTTGAGCAGACACACAATATAATACAGTTGGGGTTTCAGTTAATGAAAACTACAAGTACAATAAGCAATCACACCAACATAAACTGACATTTCATGAGCACAAATTTAAAAACACTACTCACAAATCGTCCCTCAACGTTTGCTTCTATATGTGAAGGTCTATTTTCACTTTCACACTCTGTATATAAACAGCTAAACTAGAATTAATGATGCACTTTCTCTCTTAAAGACTATGTTGAAGGATTGTGTTACAGGTTGATGAGTCATTCCAAAAGCCAACAATTTAAATGTGTTTTACAGTAAGAGGACAATGGTGAATTACTTTTGTCATTCAGAGAAAAGCAACAGAGCGGCAGCAAAGTGAGAGCTTAAGCAGGCTGTGGTGAAGAGAGCAGAGGAAGTTAAGATCTCTGGTTTGGTTCACATGCGTACAGTGCAGACCGGGGCTGTTAACCACCACAGCTACCTTAACAGTCAGAACAGGTCTCTTGGAACAAAACCAAGACCGAGCACAGAGGAAAGAAGCAAGACTGTAGCTCAGCCCGAAGTGATCCATGTTTTAGGACAGCCATCTGTCTAAGTACTGCCACTACCTCCCATGCTGTGTACACTGGTAATATTAACCCCATGCAGCATTAAAAATGATTTAGACTGATAGCTTCTTTCACACCCTGTTAAGACCTACCGGGTAGTCCACTACAGTGCATTTTGTATGCGTGTGTGTTATTTTCTAGATATTTGTTCTATGTCAAACCTGTAAAACACTATTACATACTGGATTTTTCAATAATAAGTACATTGACATATTGATTGGTCAAATGTTAATGTGAGTAATTGATCAATCAATTAAATAAATTAGGCAAAAGTACAAAACGTGCAGCATTTAGTGTCTCAAATGTGATGATTTGTTACTCTTCCCTGTTTTAAATCTCTGAAAATTAAACATCTTTGATTTTTGGACTGTTGGTCAAAATGAGCTGTCTGCGTCACTGTCAAAACTTGTATTAGAAATTATTGTAAACTATTATTTTCATCTACATTTTGGCCTCTCACCCGGATGCAAATGGAGTTTTTGATCACTGAAACTTTGATTTTTTAAAAAATGCCTTCTAAGTTGCAGATTTTTTAAAACTCGATTTTTTGTTTATATGTGAGGAGAGGTAAAACGCATTTGAGAAATGATGATGTAATCTCCTTTATTCATCCATGCCCAATGATGCTTTGTGTCAAGAATATGCGCTAGAAATGACAGCAACAATGGCCAACTGTTGTTTTGTTAGCACTGTTTGGTCAAATGATCACTTAACACTTCGAGAAATCGTGATGGGCATTTAAAAAATTTATTTTTTTCTGACATTTAGACAAACAATTAATCAATGGATAAAAGCAATATATTTGGCTGACTAATAAAAACAAGTAAGATGTCCTAATAACTAATTGGCAAATAAGAAATATTTAGCATTTGCTTTTCTGCGTAACAATTACAAGCAGATAAAGGACAGACAAATGACAGAGGTGAGCAAGAGGCAGGTGGGTAGATTAAGCTTGAGGTTTTCATATGAGCATTGTTTCTCGACTCTGATCTTCTGATGTGACGTCACTGTAAATGTTTCAGGGGAAAATCTTTGTCTTTCCCCTCATGGGCTGACAGCTGTCAGATACAGCATTAGCTCTGCCCAGTGTGCATCATAAATACACACATCTGTCAGCTTCAAAATACTCTCCTCTATCTGGCTCTTCCTGTCCCAGAGCCTGGCTCAATGCAGTGTAACAAACAAATCTTCATAAGATGAGGAAGTGAGACACACACATATCAAACTCATCAGTCATTAAAGCTGTATAAATCACAATTATGACTAACTACTGACTTAAAAGCATATAAACAAGTGTAAATCACTCATAGTAAACTGAGTCAATAAGTACTAGCTGAAAATTAGAATGCAGCATAAATAAACACAAACAGACATACAAATACATACAATACTCAGCCGGGTGAAATCCGATCGCATTCGTTTGCTCTTTATTTTCCTCCTGAAGGTGATTTTGCTCCTGAAGCTCATTGCGAGCAGAATCGAGTGCGCAAGGACGTGTGTACAATATTAAACACATCAAAGAAGAATAAAAAAAGCAGCAGAACCTCCACTATCTCGAGAGAAAACCTGTTAAAGCTAAATTAAAGGTGAACTAAACAAAACGCAAATCGAAGGCATGCGCTCTATCAGAAGCAGAACTAACACTGAGCGACTTTCTGAGTTTGTGTCACAGCACGTGGATGTAGGGGAAGTTGATGTTTGATGTCCGACACACACTTCAGTTCACACATGCAACCACACACACACACACACACACACACACACACATATACAATGAAAATCCCCAGCAAACAAGAAACTAACCTACCAGACGCTCCAGTTTCTACACATCATGCTCACAGTGTCTTTCACTTTCTGACAATCAAACTAGACAATGTGCGACATTATCTGTACTGAGCAAATTAAGGGTGACAGCTTACAATCATTTTTTGCACTCCACACTATGCAAACTGGCAACCCTCCCCTACAGTTAGACACTATCATGTACGTACACACATTTAAAGTCAAACTCTCAGCATCTTATCTTCCTCAGTCCAAATGTATCAATAGTGCACTGTCAGCCCACACATGCAAACAAACATACACACATAAGAACTTGCATGCAAACCATCAACTTCCTGTTCTGAAGAAAGCCTCTCCTCCTACTGTACACGACTGTGTGAAATATATATATGTAAAAAGACACATACTGAATAAAAACTCGTATGGGCATTCACTGATGCATATACTCAGCATTAATACACAACAACATTATTACACAAAAACATTTAGATCTATATTTGCCAGCACACATAGACACTCACTTCCTCCAGATTAAACCTCATAGCAGAACAGAGATCAGAACAAGAGGAAACAACTCCTGATGATACAAAAAACTGGTATACCTGTCAACAAATTACGTAAGGGGCCGCCATTGGACTTTTTAGGAGCACTAGCAGGTTTAATGACACAGAGAAATTAATGTGCTGCATTATCCTGCATTAAAGGGTCAGTTCACTCAAATTCCAAAAGAAGATGAACATATTGTATCACTAACTGTACATCTAGAGAGTACTATAGACTGCACTATGAGCATGACTGGATACCATATATATCTGCAATTTGTGTGTACTGAGCCTTTAAGGTATTTGTGATTAACTACATGTGCTGTAGAATCGCACAACGTGAACAAGGACCTTTTTTTTTAAGCTGAAACCAACAGCTCTACAGGTTGCTCCGTTGCTTGGTTGGCTGGGTGGTGGAAGGAAAAATTCCCCACCCATTTAGGGACCACAGTTTTTGCCCTAGGAGGCTGAAATTTTTCATGGCGGTCAAGTGAGTGTGCATGTGAAGGTGGGGTGGACAGTGGCCTATATTTAAAAAAAGCACATAACTTTCAAATGGATTTAAAGACTTAAAGACAAGATTTTGTGGAATGATTGGTCATGAGCCAAAGACTGCTGATTCACTGTTTATGCCAGTGGTGGGGCATGGGGGTCTGATGTGGCCTGTAACAAAAAGGAGCATAATTTTTAAATGGATTCATGTAACATGACCAAGCTTTAAAGAAACACACACGGACAGACATATGCATACATACACACACCGTTTTCCAGTGTTGTAATGTTACAAGGTATTATACTTTTTTTGGAGTATCTATACTTTACTTTAGGGTTTTTTTTCTGTCAGCTTTCACTGTTACTCTTTCCCCAAGAATATTATTCACTTACTGCAAAAAAGGGGAGAAAAAAGGGGCGGACAAATAAAGGAGTGGGAGGGAAGAAAAAACTGGATTTTGTTTTTTAAATCCTTTAAGCTGTGAAAAAAAGGGGTTTTCCTTATGAGTAATATACACTCAATTTTTAAAGTGGTGTGGCCTCCATCTTACGAGGAAATACATTTCATAATTCTCAAAATTCTGACTGCTTGTTTTTCTTTGTTTTTTTATTAACAACATTTACTACTTTAACTTTTACCAAAGTCATTTTCTGGGAAGAAATCTTTATACTTTTACTCAAGTATAGCTTTCAGGTATTTCATCTACCACTGCCATTTTCCCACGCCCCCTGAATTAACTCATGAATCAGTTGTGGTAGGGAGGCTGCATTGGACCAGTGATAAGTGTTTGTGAGGTTGTGAGTGTGTGTGAATGCATGAATGTGCAGATACATGCATGTACGTGGTCACAGCTATTGGGCTTGTAAACATGCTGAGGCTGCTCATTGCTCTTTACACTCCTGTTGTGTGTAGTTGCAAATTCTATAGTGCATGGAAAGTGAAACTCAAGTCAGCTAATGGCAGTTGCTTTTGGTGAAGTGATGTGAGGTGTGAGGTAACAGCTTATTTTGAGATTTAAGTGCGAAAACTGTTTGAAATTATGAAATACAAAGGTGTGAAATGGAAACATTTGTCACAGGTTTCTCTCTGAGCTAGCATCTTGCTATATATGAAACTGAAATTATTCATTATTTTAGAGACAACGCTACAGTGTATCATGTTGAGGGATGCATGATATTATTTTATCATTGGTATCAGCAGATATAGGCTTTAAAATGATAAAACAATATCATCCAACATGCAAAAATTTTTTCCGATGTCACAAATTGTTACATATTTTTTCATTGACAAAATGAGCATGTACGAAACATCATGTCTAAGTTGAAGTCTTTTCCTTCAAATGAATGAGGGTGGGTCATCACAATGTATGTGTGATATAATGTTAATTCCACTACAGAATAGACTTGATGATCACTCAAATCAGGTGGGGATATCAGCCATTTCGGTTTATTTTATATCTGCATATGGGATATCGGCAAATCATGACTGCAACTCTGAAGTTAATGAGAGAGTGAAACAACAACCTGCAAGTCTACCAGGACAAGACATTTCTAAGTAAAGCATTAATCTTCATCTACTGTATGTTTTCCTAATTTAATAACCACTAATAACTCTTTGATGCTTCACATCTGAGACAAAATCATAATGAATCATAATTACGCTCTCAGCACTGCACTCCTTCAAACCCATGTCTGCAGCTCAACCTCCCACCTCTCCCTTAACTCTCTCTCTCCCTCCATCAGTCCTCTGTTCTGCAGCTGCCTCAGCTGGCTCCATCCCTCCCTCTCATCCCTCCTCTCTCACATCCTCATTTCATCAAACATTCTCAGCAGCACACTCCTTTATTTCCTTATCCCTCTGTCTCCTCCCTGATCCCTTGTCCTCACCCTATTAAACATCCCTTTTAACATCTCTCCTTCACTCCCCTTCTCCTCTGTTTCTCTCCCTCCCTTCTTCATAGCAGGAGTGGGATAGAGTGGGTGTTGATGTTGGTAAACTACAGCTGTGTGAAGGGCACAAATAGAGAACTAGACTGGTGGCTCACCGCATGGCTTTCTTCCAGTTTAGCTGTGAACAAGAGAGTGAGATGGAGAGATGGAGAGAGGGGTGCTCTGAATTGGTCACAGGAAAAAAAAAGAAGAGCAGAATAAATCAAACTTGGACAATGATTAAGGGAAAGATGCAGAGAAATCGCAGGTTTCAGCCCTTTGCACGTTATGCACACAAGCTGGTCTGTGTCAGTGTCAAGAACAGATTTAAGGGCTTATTAGGAAAGATGTGAGGAAAGTGTGACAAAAACAGAGAGACGGGGAGGTTGGAAGAAGAGAACGAGCGTGAAACATTGACATGAAGTATGAGAGAGAGAGAGACGAAAAGGGGGAGAGACGACGACAACTGCGACAGCAGAGAGGAGAAGAAACCAGACAGAAGTCATCTGCTTTACATCATTAGAGCAATGCAAGGTCTGGAGAGAGACACACGGAGACTAATGGGGATTCATACTTCTAATAAAAGTCGCTCCTGTGATGAAAAACAGTGTTCTTCGCTTTTGAAGGCCTGATTTGATGTGTTGAGTCAGTGGTGAAAAGCCAATTAACCTTTTTCATACTTTCTTGCCTTCTTTCAAAGAACACACCACACAGTTTTTGCAGTTGTTGTCTACTTCACACATCTATCTCAGTCTGTCCATACAGCTGTGTGAAACCTCTTCTCACAGTGAATGGACAAATAATTCCCAAGCTCAGACATCTTGTCAACGACCACCAGTAAAACATTACTGAAAGCTATTCAAGAGGTCGACACCAAAGAGGACTGACAGTGTCCAAAGAGAGACTGCATTCTTCCCCTGACCACAGTGTCAGTGCAGTGAGGGTGACAAGAGTGTCAAGCTTGGAGGGAGAGACGCAGAGAGGTAAAGGGAGTGTACTGCACATATTACAGCTAGGGGACAACCTAGTGTTCGACCCTTGCTTGTCCTCCTTGTCCTGTGTAATTTATTTCCCCTAAGGCCCCTCCTTTGACACTTCAGAGAGTCCTTGACGGAAGCGACGGTTGTAGGAAAGTCTGTTTTGACACTTCCCCAGCCATTATAGAGTCATTCCGAGCAACTGTACCTTTTAACCTGGCATTTTTGAATAATACACTAGCTGCTGGTATTATTCTGACTCAATATAAAACTGAAAATTGAAGAGCTTTTGGAGAACTCCTCTCTCAAACAAACAGTGTTGCTGAACTTAAGATCAATTTCCAAATATTCATACTGCTCAAAGTTGTTGTAGATGCTTGTGATATTAGTCTCATGACCACAAATCAACTGTCAAGAAATTTCCTGAACATAGTTTTCTGACCCTGGCAGCTGGCTGGTAGGTTTAGCTCTTTTAGATCACAGCTCTGCATTTGACGCTACCAATTGATAAATTAATTAGATATCTTAAACAATAGGTAGAAATCTCAGGATCCGTTTTAAATTGGTTTCATTTCTATCTTTAAAATAGAACTTTAACAAGATCATCAAAGGTGCATTTGACGTTTGGGGTTTCCCAGGGCTCCATACTTGGGGCTTTACTATTCTTATTCTGCATGCTATTGCTTGGTCATATTATACACTTTTTTTTGCAGATGACATGCAACTGTCATTTTTTTTGCTTGATTCTCCTAATATCCAGCAATGCTAATGCCTAAATTATCAGGTAATGTAATTATGTGTCACACAACCTTTTGAAACTTGACAAATCTGGTCTGGACACCTGTAAGAATCACACATTGGATCGCTGTATTTAAGCATGAAACTGTGCTCTAGAAATGTCCTGTCATGGAGAACAGTATGCATTTGACCTTTGAAATCCCCCTGGGCTCCTTACTTGGGACTTAAATATTCTCTATCTACATGCTGTTGCTTGGTCATATTATACACATTTGTTTTTCTTTTTTTTTCAGATTACACGCAGCTGTGCATTTTCATTTGATTCTCCTAATACCCAGCAACATTATTACCTACATTATCATCTAATACAATGATATGTCATCAAACCTTTTGAAACTTTACAAATCTGGCCTGGACACCTGTGAAAATCACACACTGACTTGCTGTCTTAAAGCACAAAACTGTGCTTTAGGAACTCATTGAAAACTACCATTTTTTAAAAAGCTGATCAACTGCTTTAATGTAGAAAACTATTCTGAACATGACTGCATTTTGGAATAAAGTATTTTAAGCCATTTAAACTGTAAGAAGTGTAGAAACTTTGCATTGATGAGGCAATTATGAATCTCTTACTCTGACACAGAAATATCTTAAGATCAGCTACGGCAGAGTTAGTGCACTAGTTTCTAGTACAGCCTGGCCTGAACATATCCGCATATGCTATTATAATTACAGTGCAAGAATCAGCAGGTAAGCATGACTTTGCAGTTTTAACTATTATGTCTGTAGTTTGTCACAGAGACCAGGAAAACAGGCACCAAAAACGAGGGGAGGTTTATGGAGGAAAAGAAAGAAAGGGGAAACAGAAGGGGCGAGTGTAAAGATCCCACCCTGCCAAAACTCTAACATTTTTTCCACTGGGCTTACAGAAACTAGGGTCTTTCTGGGAACAAAAAAATGGGGCCAACACTAGTGGATACCGAACAGATGTACCGACTGTACTGAAAAGAAAAGTCAGTGAGGAGAAACAGACATGTACTTTTAAGTAATTCATTCATCGATTTCTTCATCCAGTCATTCATCCCTCTTTCATCCACCATTTTATTCGTGGTTCTGTTTAAATAGCTATTTTTATCTACTTCTCTGCTGGCCATATGCAGAGCAAGCAGATTTTTCCCACAGAAACTAGATTCCTCAAGTCTGACCCCACCATCCCCCTCTATTATCCTCCCTCCATTTCCGTCCTCCTGCCTCTCAGCTGTAAGGGGAAACAACTAGGCCCCAATCATTGATCATACATCAGCCTGAGCAACAGAGAGAAAGAAAGAGGCTGCGCTGTAGTTGCAGGGAAAACAAAACCAATTTAAGAAAATAAGAGATGTGGAAAAAATTGCTTTTATCTTTTGGCTCAGGACTTTCTTGTGATTAATCCTTTGAAACATGAGCAAATTGACTTGATTTCTTTCAAAAACATGGGTAAAAGACAAGAAAATTGAAGAAATTAACCCCAAATTAGCAAAAAGTACAAGAAAATTAAGGCATGAAAAAATAAATATAGTTTTTTTTGCACATTTTCCCCTTGCTTTCTTAAAAATAATTTCCCAAATCTACCAATTTCTTGCAATTTGCAGAACATTTCTTTCTTTTTTTCCTCATATTTTCAGAAAAAAAAATCAAGACAATTTGCTCAAGGTTCAAAGGGTTAATATGCATAAACAAATACACTCATGCACATCCAAATATGATACCACTGTGCACCCAATTACTCCACACCCACATGCTGTCGTCTCCTCTACCTGCCCACACATGCATTAGGTAGACAGACAGAGTTAATGGGGAGTTAAAGGTGCAGCAGTGGTGCTGGTTACCATTACAATGATGGTCAGAGGTGAGGTGGTGGCGGTGTAACCCTCCAGGGTTGGAGTGGCAGCATCCAAAGACATCTGGTCCTGTCGTGAACACATGTGACCACAGTCGGCCCCGCCCACTGAACGTAGGAGTAGGACCACACTGGCCGAACAACCCATAATCCACCGCTCTTGACTCGTAGCTCAGCCTGGTCCTGTCCAGCAGTGTTAGGCTTCACTTGAGCTGAGGTCCTTTGTTTATCCCTGTCAAACTCAAGTGTCTGTCCTGATGACACAGTCCAGTTCTGTCCAGTCAGCCCCTGGTCCAGCCAGTGGTGCTGTGTGTTGTTCAAGCCCAGTAGGGTAACTGAGACTCCATCCTACTCTACTCTCCCTCGCTGCACTTCAACAAGTCCTGCTTAGCAAGCTTTCTGTTTCTGTCCTGCACTGCTCTGCTCCAGTGTCCTCCTCCTAATGTTGCTGTTGCAGAGCTTACACACTGGCAGCCTAACATGGCTCTCTCTCTCTCTCCCTCTCTCTTCCTCCAATACACATCGACACACATACACAAACACACATACACACACTGACTGCAGCTGTGCACGGTTCAGCCCAGCCCAGCTCCCCCAACAAATCACAGTCTGCACTAGCTGTCAGCTGACCAGAACCAGCTGCTGCATGCATGCACACACACACACACACACATAATCCAACATAATTTTTCTGATTTTCATTCTGCAGCACTCTTCTCCATTTCTCTCCCAATCACACCAGTCCTTTCAAGTTTGACTTGTGCTGGCTGTGTTTGTGCACTTGTGGCTTGTGCAGCATGTAAAGCACAGACACACTGTCCCACGCTCTGATTTGGTTAAATAAACTGCTGCTTCTTTACAAAAAGAAAGAGTATAAAAATGTCCATGTTTATGCATATGCATGTGTTTTCGTCTGTTAATGTTCCAAAGAGGTTGGCAGAGTATGTGTGCTGCTCCAGGGAGAGCAGTGAGAGGGGTTATTGAACGGAAAGTGGATGGAAAGTGGGGAGTGGGCGGCTTTAAAGATGAAGTGTGCATGTGGAGTTTTTAGGACTGTGGAGCTAACATGTGAAATTTCCCTGACTTTGGCTCAGCACACAGACAGGCGACAAGGCACTGACTTGGCTTTCGGTTCATTCTAAAACAAGCACTTCAAGTGTCAATTCCATTATATTAGTTCTGATGTTTGAAGTGCCGGCAACAATCACTTTAACCACCCTAATTGTTCTCATGTCATCTGGTCTTACTTTATTCTTCATGTTTTATTTTCACTGTGTGGCTGTAGGGAAAGAAAAAATGTGCATTTTGAGAACAAAATGGTTTTCATATGTTTCACAGAGATTCAAAATTCTCCTCATTATAAAATTCCCCTTGTTCTTCCTTGCTGAACAAAAGGGTCATCCAAAACTTAGATTTCAGAAAAGCACCAGTAAATGTAGCACCAGTTATGTCACCCAAAGATCTCTGAAGGGACGCTTTAAAGCCTGGATTTTGGTTATTGTTCTTTGCCATCTTTATCAGTCACCGGAATTTAATTTGGTTAAAGGGGAGGAGATGGAGTGAGACCAACAAACACAGCAAACTGAATGTAACAGGCCGAGACAACTGTCAGTCAATCAAACACTGCCCAGAGCAAACTTCTCTTATAAGCATTAAAATTACCTCAGTGGGACAAGGGTTGTCAAAATTAAAGTCGATAGGTCATTACAGCAATTGAAAATAAAATAATTCAATGGTTCATTGACTGTATAAAACTAGAGAGTCAAAGCTTTCAAAAAGCTAGTGACCAGCCAGACTGTAAGCAGCAGCCATCCAGGAGACATAGTGCAAAAATTCAACAATACAGTATAGCCAGGCAAAATGCCAAATAGGAGATGATCTAGGTTAGCTTTTACTTTCACTTTTGCTGGTGAGCGTGTTTCCAAACAAAGTATATACCTTTAATTAATCGTGGGTGTGTTTTGGGCCTGACGTAAATTTGAGCAAAGTATCATCTCCTTTAAAAGCCAGGTTGCACCTAGTGTACAGCTATTTTCATTGTGGATTTAGCAAGTTAAACACAGTTAAACTTTTATCTACTGTGACAATAAATGGCACTGTGCTGCTCCCTGTGCGTACATGCACTGAGTGTAGGAGTCGGACAGCAGCTCTGCACCTGTGCTACGTTCACATTTTAGAGAAGGTAATTAATATTTTTTCTCATTAATGATGTATTATTTCACCCACTCGCAATCCATCCATGCATCCCTTTGTGTGTAACAAAAGAGTGTATGCCCGTTGTGAACCCACCTATATAGGTACATGTTACAATCTAAATAATGCACCCTTTAAATAGCAGACATATACAGCACCATTCTGACTTTAGACCAGGTTTTTGTTGTTCAGTTGAACGATAGCTGTCTTCTGCCTCAAAGTAGCAATACACCAACAATGTACATGACTAGACCTCATTCCAAGACCTAGACGTTCCCATAAAAAACATTCATCTCAAAAATTGATTTTGTCCTTATTCATTTTTTTAGTCCAGTTTAGAAACATTAAAAAAAGTGTCACAAGCATGAAAACATGGCTTTTTTATAAGTTGGAGGTGCACGCATGCATACAAGGTTGTCATGCGACACAGACGAGCATGTATATAATGATGAGAGGTGAATCAAACATGTAAATGCAGATCTCAAAGCATCACTGAAGTCGAACCAGCAAGTTGCTCATATCTTGGTGCACTTGAGGGTTGGTTTTACATATTCTTTAATTCCTACGCCATGCGTTGTTTTCAGTTTTGTTTTAAAAGGTTGTTTGTAGATATGTGTTCGAGTGACAAATAACGTATAGGCAGTGACATTTGCAGTCTCAGTAGGAGGTAACCATGGTGATGTTGTTAGGTCATGATTAAGGTCATTAGTGTCCTTGTCAATGTGACAGAAAATGCCACCCACCACCCACATAAATGCTCATTATTATAATGCTTTACATAGCTAAATATAAACAGCCCAACAAAAACAAAGAAAGACAAACAGAAGCATGCGCATGTACAGAATTGCTACTTCTCTCCCACACAGTGTACTTATGTGCCCCACTCAGTAGGAGATGACAGTGCATATGTCCAGCGCAATGTTCAAAGCAGAGAAACATTAACCGCACACTCCCCTCCCCTTTCCCAACGCCTCCAAAACCATTACTTCTTCTCAGTAACGGCTTTCAGTGCAACATGCCTTGTGGCAGCAGCTAAAACACACAGAAGCCACAGAGATGGGCTTTGTTTTTATGCCAGGCCTCTACAATGGTCCTGTCATGCAAATATGCCCACACAGACATGCCCCGTCGTCGCCTGCAAAGTCCCCATGTTACAAAGCCAGCCTGGTGCTGTGCTCTCATTCACTCCGCCTGCCTTCACACTGATTTCAAACACGGATTATTTCACCACGCTGGCTGCTGTGAGTATGTTTCCATCCAAGTGTTCGTCAACGTTTAAACTAATTACTGAATGCTTATATTATATGGTGACATGCAAACATTTACGAGGGAGGATGACAAGATAAGACCATTTAAAGAGCGTCTAAAATAGTAGAATTTAATTGATGCTGATATGATATTTACGGTATGTTTTTCTTTTTTCTGTCACACACATTATGAGGCATTTTGATCTTCCACCCTTAAAATTTCCCTATATTTGGGGGGGGGGGTTCTCTGGTATGGAATAGTGGGTGGCAGCAACAAACTGAAGCTGTGTTTACACTGCGGTACATAATACAAGAAAACTGGACTTATATGCAAAAATGCAAAATGCGCATTTAAGTGTAATGGAAACATACTTTTTATTTTAACCTTTATTTAACCAGGTTTCGTCCCATTGAGATTAAGAATCTCTTTTTCAGGGGAGACCTGGCCAAGACAGTCAGCAGTGAAAAACACAAAGTTATAAGGAGAGGTGAAGTCTTTTGGCTGTAGTGCATTATGTCATCATGCTAGGATGATCACACCACGTGGATGCTGTGTGTCTTTCACTGTTGATGTTATATATAAAGAAATGTAGCCATCAGTAAAGGAGCAGTGTGCAGGATTTAGTGGATCTATCTAAGATAGCAGATTGCAACCAGCTAAAAGTTTTCCCACTTGGAATTCCATCAGTGGTCCTTGTTTAGCAGTTTTTTACCGGGAGCCAAATTATCTGCGAGGATCTATTCCTCTCCAAAACAAACCGATCAGGTGATTAAAAGTAGTAAAAAAAAACTTTCTCTTTACAAATCAGTGCTTCTCTGGCACTGTTCAGCTTATTGCAGTTATCAGCAGAGGTCATTTCCTCTCCAAGACAAACCGGTAAAAACCCTGAATAAAGCAGTTTCACATTTAAATTCAGGGTTTTTCCAAAACTTTTTTGGCTTGTGACGGAGGGGCTGCTTGTTACAGTGGCTAAAGCAAAAACAGATGCAAATGGCCCTGTCTAGAGCAAGTGTCTGGTTTGTTCATTCTGGGCTACTTTAGAAACATCTAGTGCAACATGGTGGACAACAAGGAGCCTCTCCTTATGTAGACACAAACAGCTTAGTCTTAGGTGACAAAAACAAAAACAGACAATTCAGATTATTCAGGTGATTATAACCTAAAGAAAACATACTCATTATTATATTCAATTTCTGCTAATATCCTCTAACTCCTACACACTGGACCTTTAAATCTAAATTCTTTGCACGTTACCCATACGGAAACACAGCAGTCTTTACACAGAGCCATCACAGTGGGGTTAATTGAGAAACACCACCATAGTTAGACTCTTCTCTACATTTTTTAATTGTTTCACCTCACCTCTTATTTTTTTTGAAACAGAAGGCGAGGGAGAGGTGGATTTAAAGCAAAACACCCAAGGCATCTTTCAGCGATTGAGGCGGTGAGTGTTAAATAAGTGATGACAATCTCGCACTTCCATGGAAGGGAACGAGGAAACCGTCACGCCCTCTGTGGTTGAAGACAGACACACAGAGATGTTACAGTGTAAAACAGCTCATCTCCCACGATACCTGTCTTTTAGTTTAACTCGGTTAGGAGAATAAATAAATCATTCAATATAATGGGAGAACAAAACATTACAAGGGATCACATTCCCTGACAAAAACACTAACACCCATAACACCATGCACATGATGAGGTGGAAAAATCTGCTCTTCACTTCTCTATTCAGCCTAGTTTGTTTCCTCCTGTCACTCCCTGTTTATTCTCAGCCCATTCCCAATTTATCAAATATCCAATTTCTGAACTCCCTTGGACGCATATTAAATGCCAACCACTGTATCAGTATCTTTGGGAATGCTTCATTTCATGGGTCATTTATTCTCCAAATAATTTCCTATAAAGCAACTGATGAAGACAGGTACACTGCCAAATGGTGCTATTTGTTTGGCAAAATGAAGAAATTGCTCAATTGGTACATCTGGTAAGTATCTGCTATTTTTGACTATGACTTGACAGTAACTGTAAATTTCCAAAGATATTCTGAGAAAGAATATTTTCAAACATTTTGTGAAATGAAAATTCTACAGATTAATGATTGAAAGTGTATTAAATGTATATTTTATTTGTTAAAGTGTATGCCTTCCTGTAATTTTTAAACCATAAAGGATGACAGTCTTTTAATCCTTTACTAACTTTATGTAAAAGTAGCAAGACCACAATAGAAAAAAAAAATTAAAGCTTTATTAGACCTAAACTAGTAGTTATTCTCTGTAATATATTAACATGTCAGCAGCACTTCCACATTAGCTGGTTGAGGTGGAGCTACTTAATTTACAACAAATTTGAGATCAACATTTATTTTGTAGGTTGAATGTTAAAGCTTGGGTATGCAACTTCATTTTGGCATCATTGGGCAAAAATCCCATAATAAACATTGAGCATATTGTAATGCAAGCAGACTAAGAGAACATGCTGGTAGTCTTTGGCTAATCACAGATCGTTTTAGAGAGAGGGCACTCCTATTGGCTGTTTTAGAAATGGAGATGCCTGTGAGCGACTCTTCAGTGACAGCCTGATTCAGCGGTGGAGAAACCTGTGTTGGTAAAGAGTTGGTATTTTAGCTGTTTATCCTTCTGCTAACCAGAGCTAAAAGCTCATGACTGCGCCATCAAATTCATATTTATGTAACTAATGTCAGCTAGAGCCTCGACTAACAGTGTGTCCTCCGCCGTCCCTGGAGACCAACTCCCCGGAAAGAGAGCAGATGCAGCTCTATATGGATCCCCAGTCAGCAGCTGCAGTAACCACAATCATGCAAATGCAAAACCCCAGCTCCAGAGAACCAGACAGCTCTTATTAAGCAATTTTCTGTTGCTGCCATTGCGCAGGTTAGATTTGACCAGCCTGCTATGACCCTTGGTCATTGCAATGGCTGAATTCAGGCTGCTACAGCTGCGGATCAAAGGTCCACCTCCAAAGCTGCTGCCTGCATCTTTCCAGGGAAGCAGTCCACAGCAGCCAGAGTGAAGGTGGCGCAGCCAGAAGCTAATTCTTGTCCCATTTGTGGTCTGATGAACAGAGAACAAGCAGGGCAAGGAGGGGCTGATTAAATGCACTGCTCAGCTCTACAATTAGAATAGTCATCTGGTGGGAGGGACAAAGAGCAGAGAGTTGCAGGACCACAATGTATTTTCAATTCCACCTTTTTTTTTTTAGCCTTTTCCTTTTTCTTACAAATTTAAAGAGTGTAGCAGTTACTTACTAGCTGTACCAATTCAGCATTTTCTCAGTTTTACCAAATAGTAAAACAGTTATATATTAGTTCATTTCTACAATATTATTTAGAATTATATGGACAAGAACAAAAAGTATTAGCATGCAATTGTTTGCAACCTTTACTACTATTTGGACCTACAGTTTTCATGAGTGTTTGTCCTCTTTGTGCTTGCCTGCGACCAGGGTTAAGATGTGTGCAAGTCTGAAACTGTGTAGCAGATGACATCATTGGGGTGTATAGGCAGTGTGCTGCCATCGTTTGTGGAGTTAATGTTTTCCAGCTGTACAGCCTCAGTCTCTATAATCCTCCTGTTTTTCTGCTGAACAACACTGACAGCGACAAAGTGGCAGTTATGTACAGTAGATTTGCAGGAGCTGGATACACATGTGTGCATGCAGCATACGCGTGTAGGTTAACTATTTAGACAAAAGACAAACATGAGCCATTTTACTGACTTCAAATACCTCAGCCAACTAGGCCAAGTAGGAAACCACAGTCCATTAAAACTCCTGCACACTGCCTTGTAAGCAGTTAGCTCTGCTATAGTTAGGTTCCCTGTAGCGCTGCAGGCTGACTCATGGCAGCAGTGTTTGATGTGGTGCAGAGCTTCACGGAGTTTACTTGGGAAAACACTCTCCTGTTCCCATGGTGACCACAACAGGAAGGATGCTGTCACTCAAGGATGCAGGGTTCTCAGCAAACTACGGTTTGGCCCCTGGCACTGGCAACAAGAGAGACACGGGGTCAACCTCTTTCTGGCTGTACTAACCCCCTACTCTCACACAGCACGCATACATCGATGTTTCTCTCTGATGGGCTGCAGAGACGGAGAAAGTTAACTGACTGGACTGAAGAGAAAGGGTTCAAAAACTGAGCAGAGGAAAAAGGTCAGGAGGTGAAATATGGAGACTGCAAACTTTCAGACAAAGTTAATCTGAGGGTATTTTCTTATAAATTCAACTGCACATAATGTCATAATGTTATATACATATATATATACACACAATATATATGCACATATATATGCACACACACACACACACATATATAGACACAGTATATATGCACATATATATGCACACACACACACACACACACACACACACACACACACACACACACACACACATATATATATATATATATGTATACAAATATAGATGCCTCTATGCATTTGCACTATCATACCCCCTGCCAATTTAGTCTCAAATTCATCCTGATGTGCTGTTAGTAGTACTGTTCTCAGTAAAACCTCAGCCTGCGGATGCACCACCACAGCACCCGTCTCATGCACAAACAGGAAGGCAGACTTACTGTAGGTCTAACTGATACTCCAGAAGATATGAATCAAGATAAAATGTTTATCAAAATAATCTGCTAAGGAAGTGATTAGAGAGGGGTTTCGAGTCATCAGCCTCTCTGAACTCTGGAACTCCCTCCCACCAGACATACGTCATACGTCTTTCCGTTTTCAAATCTCAACTTAAAACACATCTTTTCAAACTTGCATATTCGGCATGATGCAGTAACACTAAACTTTTGTACTACTGTCTTCTTGACTTAATTGATCTGTTGTTATACTGTTGTTTTTTAACTCTGCCTTGAAAGGCACCTACAAATAAAATGCTATTTATTATTAAAACATTTCAGCAAAACTCCCGATTAATCTCACCGTACCTGTGCATGTTTTTGTGATAAAAAATTTGACTCGTTTTCATGGCCTTAAGCGCTCATCATATTGTATTTTGTGATGTTGTTTCAGGTGGTTGTATATATTTATGGCATAACCCTGCTGCTGCAGCTGTGGCAAAATAGTGCTTGGAAAGTATTTGCTTTTGACTGTCATTTTTGATTCTGGAAAAAAGGTTCCACACAGCAGATGTAAGACTTTTCGTTCAAGCACAACACTTTTGTTTGAGCTGGAGGGGTTTCTTCAATTCTGACTCATTTTGGTCCTGATTTTGTTGCTCCTCTAGAGCTTTTCCTTCCACTGTGTTATTTTTCTGTCTTTCTTTTTCACACAGGTTCGATTTGTTTTTGTTTTTGACCCCTCTGCAGGTGACTGCCGGTCACATGATGCACAGTGTTTTTGTTATCTGTTGAAGCACACTAATGGAGGAAATTATAAGCACTTGATGCAGCAGATCGCCATTCAAATGCAAAAAACCTGCAGAAATATTTTCATGTGGAATGCAACTGCAAATATGAATCAAAACCGTGAACCTCAGTCTAGCAAGATCATGTTGTGAACCTGAAGGCAGTGTGTAATATCTGGCTCCGAACTGAGCTCTCTCCCCGCAGGAGTGAACAGGAAGAGCAGAGTTCAGAGGCAAAGCACACTGCCAATGCCATCTAGTGCTGAGACCTGGAGACAGCAGGCTGTGTGGACGAGAGAGTGCCAGTCTCCACACCTCTCTGTGCAGCGTTTGCCCTCACTGCCACGTCTTTAATGAATGACCTCCAGGAGGCGCTCTGTGCCAGAGATACTATCTGATCCTCTGGCAGCTGGTTTGTTTAGAAAAGGAAGCTATTAAAATGTCTTTAACTGAGAACTAAAGTCCCGAGGCAGGAGGGATGTTGGGGGAGGGAGTACGAGAGGGGAGATGAGGTGGAGAATATGGGAGAGTTGAAGTTGGTGAGTAGCAACTGCCGGAAGGGGGGGGGGGGGGGGGGGGGGGGGCATTGTTAAAAATTTCCATCCATTCTCCTCAGATGCACCTTTCTCTTAAAATTCACCCACACACCCCCAACTACAACCAGCCTCACACCTATTCTCCATCCAGCCATCCGTCTTACCTACCCTTCAAGAACTATCGCACTCTTTTCCATGCAGTCTTTTTGCTTTTTTCAACAATTCAGAGATTTAAATTAAATAACTTTATTAAAAACACACAATTAGCGCATTAGGACAAATGTAGCTGGACAGGGGAGCAACTTTACATGGAAAGTATTCAAAGGGGAGAGGAAGCAGACATTACATTGCCATTAACATTAATATATAAAAATGCATTGTTTGATTATTGCATTATTTATGGAGCCATATGAAACAAAGTACATGTCAGAGATTGGTTTAAAATCAAAATCAGGGGATCCTCCAAGTAGTTCGATTGCCGAGTTATGAAGCCACCCAGATGTTAATACAGCTTGTCTTGTGGTTAATCTAATTATTAGAGTAATAACATTAAATAAATGCAATTTGCTCCATTTTCTTAAGACTTCATGATTATTGTAAATGAGGAGATTCATTTTTACGATATCGGTGGAGGCGGTCCTTGTATCAGGGAAACCTTTGGGAAACCAGCCAGACTTTCACAATGTGATGTTGCAAGTATATAGGAGTGCTTCGAAGCTTCAGTTGTTACCATGGTAATTGATATCAAAATGAATATTATAATGCTACATTTTATGTACACATACACGTATATATATATATATATATATATATATATATTATATATATATATATAGTTTGTGACTCCAACTTGTTCTCATCTAATGTCAGTCACAAGCAGTCGAGCAGATGCACGAGCAATTTGTCAAAAAAGTGTCCGGGATAGTTTTCAGACTTTGTGAAGACAACACCAAAAGTCCACGTGCCAGATAATGGCAGTTACAGTAACAACAGTAATGACAGCTTGTTGCCGTGTACCTGCATTTTTTAGTAGTTCAACATTCACTCACTGATTCACACATTCATTAAACACATCATAATAGAAAATATGGACAAGTACTTTTTAGCACCCGTTCAGCAGCAAAAGCAGCAGAGTCACACCAAACCGGTGCCTCATTAATTCACTCTCCCATGTGGCATCTCTCCATATCTCCCTGCTGTCCCCCCCGCCCCCCTCCTTCTCTCTCCTGTCCCGTCTTGGGCCTCAGCAGTTCCAGCATAGATGGCTGAGGTCACTGGCTTCTTATCCGCTCTGCAATAAATATTTGTGATAATACCCTTCCTTCTTAAGGTAGTAAAGCTGTTTTTGGTTATTGCGGTAACAGGGATGCAGTTTTAAATTCAGATTCAGTGTTGTTATATTGTTATTTTACGGTTCAAATGAGAAAAGCATCAGCACATGCTACAGGGAAGATTTAAGGTAACAGCAGAGAGCAGAGCAAAAGATCTGTCTTAAATCACGATTTCCAAGTCAGTTTATTTTTATTTATTTATTTTCCATCCAGGAGAACATTAATAAGAAACAGAAAGTCCCTTTTGCCAAAATAATAATCTGTTCATCAAAACCTGATATTACTGGAGCAAGCTCTGCAGCAACATAATAAATACCACTCCAGTATAGTAGTCATGATTCCTCTCTCAGCACTGCTATGTAGCCGTTGTTTCTCTGTGATCTTATCGGAGCCATTTACACAGCTGCTAGGCCTCTCCTGTTTCCTGTCCAGGTAAGAGCGTCTCCAACCAACAAGACAGTCCACATAGTCCTTCACGCCAGCCAAGTCAAACTCTAAAATACTCCCAACTCTCATCTACTTCCACTGGCTGTCTGAGCCTCTGACACTCAAAAACCGCAACTGCTCCTCGAGCAATTATCCCTAATGATTTCTGTTTCCTGTAACTCTGCTAGCTTGAGAAATGTGTCCTCACTCTGAACCTGCCATATTCATCCTAAATCATGCCCAGGCCAATATTTACTTTTATGCGGACATGCCAGAAACACATATAGCACAATGGATGCTATAGTTATAAGCTACTGTGAATAGCTTGAGTGAAAATTAATCATAAGACTTTATGCCAACCCCCAATCTACACCCTCACAGTGAAGAGAAAGCCCAGGAGAATGCCTATTTTGCAATAAATCATTCAGCTGCGACGCCTACATGTGACACCTACACAAAGCCTACATGTAACCTCTGTGCAACCTCTACACCAGCGCTAACTATCTACCAGACGCCCACTCAGCACAGCTCCTTCTCCCTGAGGTCCCAGTTTAGACCGGGGACGCAGCTGTTCTGAAGACTTTTCCTCATGCGTTTTCATATCTATTATCCTTCCTTACCTCCCCACATCCAAAATTTCTCCCCCTCCTTTTCACAGACTCAGAATCACTCCTCTGTCTCCCTCTCTGCCCTGTGCTTTTTCCCCCCTTCCTTATTTCTTCTGCAGATCCCCTTTCAGCTCTTTGGCTAACATCGCACACAGAATTGATGTTAGCAAAAACAAAGATACAAAGGCGGACATACTGTGAGCCAATGCAGAACCATTTAAATCCAAAACAGAAATCCTACCAATGCACGCCCTCTCTGACAGGAGCATCTACAAGCAGATAATCATGGATCTGAGTATTGTTTCTTCATCTTTAATACTTATTGAGCATTTTGGCAGGAGGCTATGTTTCCTGTGGGACTCAAGTCTGAGTGACACACTGATTGTGTCAGTCAGGGGAATAGCAATGAGTGGAACTGGCATCACTGAGTCAAATTCATTTCCACTCCTGGCTGAGAGCGAGTTTGGGCTTTTTGGGAGGGTGAATGAAAAGGAGTGCGCTGGACTTAGAGCACAAGGCAAAACAGGACCATCACAGAATAGAATGCAGCATAATAGTTGTTTCATCTAGACGGTCTTGTTTTCATAATTGTTGGAAACCAAAAATTGTTATTGAAAATAAAAATATGAATAATCATTACTGCCCCTGGTCAAGAAATAGTGTGACCCCCTAAAACCTTTTTGTGTCATTTTTGCACTATGGTTTTGGTCCAGAATAAATATAAAAAGAGACAATGTGTTAATTACTTAGCTTTGCAGGGGCTGACAAGCAGTTTTTATTACCTTTGGACAGAGGCAGGCTAATTGTGTCCCCGTTTTAGGTCTTTATGCTACGCTAAGCTAACAGATTGCTGTAGCCCCATATTTAGTGTGGTCTCAAGGTATTGATCCTCTCATCTAATTCTCAGCAACAGAAAAAATCTTCTTGTATTTTCCAAAATGTTATAATAATCCTTTGAAGATACCATGCTGCTGATTTATTGGCTGGGTCATTGTTTTTTGCCGCCATTATCAGTTTACCAACATTTCTTAAAAACTGCGCTCTGTACATTTAGGTCAGTAACAGGTTTCTAACATTGACTATTTGATCAGTCCAGTGTATTTCCAAGCCCTTAGAGAAATAATGTCAAAAACATACTGTGCTAGTAAGTCAGCATTGAGGAATACATCTTTTAATCAAGCATTTTGCAAACTAGCAGAACACAAACGCGGCCGTATCTTGAAACTACAGGCTTTTTTCCGCATGTTATCTTGTGGTATGACCAGTTATTCCAGCTATGTCTTCCTGTGGGCTGCTACTCAAGACACATTATCTGTAAATGAGAACTATCTGTTCTCTATCTAACAGAGCTCCAGGCTCTGCAGACAGAATAATGAGTTTACTTTTAATTTTGTGTATATGTTTGGACGGATAACTGGAGAGGGCGTGCTGGTGATGAATTATTGATAAAGGCTGGTTGTTTCTGTCTCTACCAGTCTTACTTTCCGACACCAGGACCAGGAGGACAGACACGGTCATACACGATTATTGGAGGGCCAGTAGGGTTGATCAAAGCCAGCAGGGAACGGTTGAGACAGGCAGAAGAAAAAGGGACAAAAAGATCTTAAAAGGATTCAACCGTGTAACAAAAACACAGTTCTGTTTTAAGAGTTGTAGACTTTGACGACGGCTTGTAGAAATGGTGGACACATTTCCTTTACATCCTTGTTTAATAAGATCCTGTACTTTCTGTCTGTGTCACCCTGTCCAGCAAGGGAAGATAATGGGGGAAAGTCCACATCACATATGACTGCCATGCAGTATGATTTAACAGGGCAAGG
The DNA here is from genome assembly GCF_008729295.1 of Plectropomus leopardus. Lineage (NCBI taxonomy): Eukaryota > Metazoa > Chordata > Actinopteri > Perciformes > Serranidae > Plectropomus > Plectropomus leopardus. The sequence goes on along the minus strand of NC_056467.1, from coordinate 18,312,115 downwards.
GCGGCAGGGCATGGGGGTCGGACGGTAATGGCAGTAACATATTCAGGCCTCCTACTCTGGAATGCAGAGTGAGGGAGAGACACAACACAGCAATTCACTCACAGAGAGTCACTGAACTATTCTTAGTCCAGTATGTGAAGTGGACCCCCCCTCCATCACCCCTTCCCTGGGGGCCGTGCAAAGAGTCTGGATGGGCAAGTTGACATGGTGTCTATTAAGGTACGGGGCAGGATGGCGAAGCTGGATGTAGAGCTTTAGAGAAAGAGGATAAAAGTTAAGCTCTACTGAGGCAAAGCCCGGTCAGCTAAGTCTGAATGGAGCAGTTCACTGGCTGTGAAGCCTCTCCAAAGAGCCTATTGTAAACGTACATTGGCACAATGCATGGAGCCCCGGGGACCTCTCTCTCTCTCTCTCTCTCTCCGCCTCTCATGTGACCTCGCACAAACACTGGCATAAAAGGCAGACACGCACTTTCCCTCTATCCACTTCTCCTACCTAGACTAAACAGACCTTTTGTCCTCTGATACAGCTGGCAGGATGACACTACAAGGTTACATATATTGCAGCGAGTGAGGGGAAAAAATGAATTTTCTGTGCTCACACACACACACTAGTGAGATCAGTCTCATGCAGAGTTCAAACAGTGGGGGAATTCAGCAAGAGACAGTGTCACTAGTGACAGTGACAAGCTCAGATTTTTTCTCTGTGCTCTCGTCTCTTTGCTTTTATTTCACGGTCCTTTCTGAATGAGTCATTGAGAAGATGGGGACGGACACACAGCAAGGCCTGGTAGTGCACGGTCCTACTGTTATCGGGCTGAGTCGTCTGCAGCTCAGTCATAACAAATGTCAAAGAGCTATTCATCTCCTCTAATCCCCTTTTCTATTCTCCTGTCTGCATGTATATATACACACACACACACACCGGTGACACTAGAAGCATTCGCTCAACATGACGAGTGAAAACTTAGGAGCTGGGTGAATGTATTTCAGTTGATTTTGAGAGAGAAGGAGGAAGTTCAAAGGAAGTGTAGGCAATTAGGGGATTCATATCGAGATGGAAAAGGTAAAAAAGTGGAGGAAAAGCAGAGACAAAGCAGAGCAGAAGGTAAAAAGTGAGAATGCAAGAGGGAGAAAGTAGAGCCAAGAAAAGAGCAGGAGACTGGGTGAGGGGAGGTTTGACAAGAGGAAGAGAATACGGATGTGTCACCCTGCTGATGAAATCTCTAAAGTGATATGAACACACATTTAGGTTCTGCCGCATGACGAAGGCGCCCCAAAGAACCGCACAGCATGGCTTCTCAGAAAAGCTGTGTGCTGAGTTGCTCAGAGATACGAAACGTACGGTGCGTGAGAGAGAGACAGAGCGAGCATGATGTCCTGTTCCACATCGTCAGAGTGAGAGAAAACGCAACCTAGGAGGTGACATTTCACAACGTGGTTTGACACATTGAGTATAAGATGTGAAAAACACCCAAACACAAAATGGAGAGAACAATTTAAGGTGTTACTCATCACATGTTTCAGCTACAACAGGTCACAAAACAGTGAACCCAAGAGGTGACACACATACAAAAGAAATGATATACAAATTTAAGATTACATTTTTTTTTTAATGTACATCACTGCAATGGTTTTAGTATTTTGCTTTTTTTCATGTTGTGTGTCTGCTGAGCATGACTATAAAGTGCCATGTATCAGAGCTAATTTAGCGACTGTATAATGACGGTTTCCCCTGGGAAATCGTTAAGCAGAGGGGGTCATCATCCATCTTTTTTTGTGTTCAACCTCTCTATTAGATGACTGTCTAGACAGTAGCCATGCTCATATTTGTTGTTTGAAATCGCATCTCTAACTTATGTTTATATTATAACACAAGTGTTCATGAATCCCTGAAATTTCTGTTAAAGTTCTACTTCAAAGGACCAGTGTGTAGGATTTAGTGGCACCTAGCTGTGAGGATGCAGATTGCAACCGGCTGAAACTTCTCTCATGTGCCAAGCGTGAAAACCTAGTTAAGATTTCCTCAGTGTTCAGTGTTCAGGAGACTTTTAACGGGAGCCAAATTATCCACAAAGGTCTCTTCCTCTCCCAAACAAACGGACCAGGTGAATAAAACCAGTAAAAATACTGGATACAGCACTTTCACATTACAAATCAGTGTATCTTCGATGCTTCCTGTCACTGAGGGGCTGCTAACTATGGTGGCGGATGCCAAAAGGCAAAGGGCCGAATGCAGAGCCAGTGCTTGGTTTGTTCGTTCTGGGCTACTGTAGAAATATGGAGGTGCAACAAAGCAGACTCCATGTTCGAAAAGCCACTCTCTATGTAGATCAGCAGCTCATTCTCAGGAAACAAAACACAGTGATTCTTATCTTCAAGTGAATGTTACATACTAAAGAAAATACACTGATTATACTGCATTTAATTTCTGCCAGTATATCCTCCTAAATGCACCGTGGACCATCGACAGCACCACTGCAGTGTTAAAGGCCAGACGCTCCTTTCTTCATTGTGTTGCAGGAAGAGTCTCTGTTATTTAGTTTTATTTATATGGTTATACAATCAGGCTGCGGTATGATTTTCAAAACCCTAACTTATGTAAGAGAATAACTGTTTTGGCAAGCAGAGAGATGTTGGCTGTGTTGATTTGTGAAGCAGCTTTATATGCGACTTGATGGAAATAAAGACAACAGCACAGCACTTGTATTTTCTGCTCTGGAGTGTTGAGAATTCGACTTTCTTCAGGAACTGGAACACTTGCATGGGTGTCCACTGAGACCTCAAAAGTTGCTAGCACGCAAACTTATGATTATAGCACAAAGATACTCACAATTAATTCATATAAGACACTCTGAAATTAGCACTGTGCTCATACTGTACATGAAAACATAGCCATAGTGATACAATTGGTCAACCGCCTGCTAAATATGTGATTAGACACACAATTTTAAACACAAGACAAGAGTTTTCTTCTGCAGTAGAAACTACTAACTACTCTGGGAGATGGGGTAGATCTTTTGAACCTCTCACTTCCTTTTCTCACAGTTCCTCCCTCATTTTCCCTCCTTACAGTCTAGCTCTCTAAAATGATAAGACTTGTGATGTCTGACCCAATTATAAGCGTGATTCTGGCACCAGCTCTACTTCTGTCTCCTACCTTGGCCTGTCCAGATGTAATAAAAGAGCATCATGTGACAGAAATGCCAGGATCAGCATAGATCTCCCATTCAGGCTTGTTGTTTTTCAAGCAACAACCTCACAAGAGAGGAGTAAAAAAGATGAATTGATAAAAACAAAAAAAAAGGAAACAAGAGGTGATAAAAGATGGAGTGGGTGTCCAGAAAGCTAAAGGAGGTGGGCCATACCATTAAAAGAATGACTGAAGCAGCTATACAAAGCAGCAAAATTCATTTGAATACATAAGAATATAAGGGAGCATGGAAACAGACAAGCAACAGATGAGATGAAATGAAATATATTAACAGGCACAGCTGGGCAATGCTTTTATATTGTATGACATGACATGAAACAAGGTATCCTCTTAGATTTTAGATCTTGTGTTGTGTTTCCTAGTTTTAAAGGCTGCATTAGAGTAAACTGATGTAATTTTCTGAACTTTCCAGGCTCTTCAGGTGATCTTGTATTTATCTTTACCCACTTCGTTATTATGTCCACATTACTGATGAATTCAATATCGATATTGAGGAGTCTGGTCAAACAATATCATCATGATATTTAATTTTCTTTATATCGCCCAGCACTACAAATGGAAAAGTAGAGAGTAGCGCTTCCCGATCAAATTCCATCCTAATTGACCTTTCTCTGTTGCCGTGGTAACTGTGGCACGGCTATGGGAGAGTAGGCTAATTACTGGTAATCTAACTGGTTCCTCTGGGACAATTGATTTTCAGCATTATCAGTTTGACTAACTGACACGAGACGGCCATGTTGGTTGGTGCTGCACACTGCCAGTGCCTGATTAACGTGACACTGACGAAACTGTGGTCCAATCAAGATAAAACCATGATGTCACAAATCTGAAGCGAGCTATATGCATGCTACTAGATTTTTAGGCAGCCAAAATGGCTGGTTTTTTTAGAACAACACACACACACACACACACACACACACACACACACAAGGACATACTATGCATGTATGCAAGACAAACTAACGGGCAGGTCAGCAGTCATGCACAATGCATCCCAGGCAGTCGGCATGATCCTTCATGAGGAGAGAGCGCAGTCAGACTGACAGCATGTCCCCCCAAACAACTACATACAACACATTGCTGGGGCACGCTGGGTAGACGTGCCCCCCGCCACCAAATGACTGCTGCATGCTGTCTGACACACATTTTAGCTCCAGACAAACAGACATGCCCAGTAGTGGTATTTTACTAGACGGACAGAAACATGTAAACAGAACATGACTAGTATAAGCCCAGAGGACAGAGAAATTAAGGCTGATGTGCATACACATTAATAGAAAGCAAAGAAAATTTAACTAATGTAATGTGACAAGCCAAAAACAGTCTCGTTTCCAGACCGAGAAAAAGGAGATCCTTAACAATCCAATTAAAAAATCCCATCTTTCCTCCTTTTCTCCACAAAGTGTAAATTGAGATGAGTTACATAACAAATGGGATAAAGCATGAATGAGTGAAAAATAAAAAGGCAAGCTAAAGGGAGGTCTATGACATAAGAACACTTTTTCAATACAAGCTTTGGATCATAAAAATGGAAAAATACAGGAAGGAAAAGCACTTGAACTTGAACCTTCTTTCTGTATGTTGGAGTGTAAGTGTGTGTGTTCACATTTTAGTGTGAAGGCCAAAGAACACACAATGATCTCTGGCAAGAGGAGCATGCACATGAGCATGGAGGTGAACCGCACTGGTAAAGGACCACCACACCAAAGGGTTTTGCATGTTAAAGCCCATTACCTCTAAGTCACATATATTTTACATCACTGTCAGAAAGTTTCCAAAGCGCTACATGCATTTTTAGATTGATTTCATACCTTCCAGGCAGTTGTTAAAGTAGAAGAGACCCCACTGACGGACTTATCGGAATGATTTGTTTGGTCCATAAAATGTCAGAAAATGGTGAAGCATTTAAATATCTTGCAGAAACCAGTTCTATTAAAGAAGCTGGAATCAGATGATTTTTTAGGTCTTTGAAAATTACTCAGACCGATAAATTGACTGTCAGATTAGCTTGGTGATTAATTTTATTGTTGAAAACTAATCGATTGTTGATTAATAGCTGCAGCTTTATCAAGAATATTTTGATAATTTAATTGTCTCAAGTAATCTATCAAGCAAAAGTGTGAAAACAATTTTACTCTTTTGCGTGTCTCAAATGTATGAATTTGCGCTGGGAATGTGCATTTTCAAAATTTTCTTACATATTGTATGTACATTTGACAGTAATCAATAACATAATGATTAATCAATAATAAAGATCATTTTTAGCTGCAGCCACAGCAAGAGCTGGGTATCGATACTCAATACCTTTAAGGTATTTACCAAATTTTGCAATACCAAGAAGTATTGCAATTTCTCCAGTCAAGTAAACTGCATTCAATCCTTTTTGTGCCAGGTATTTGATCTGAAAAATGTACACCACCTTATTCACTTTATGGGTATCCAGTGAAGTACACTATTAGTATCAGTATCATTAAAGCGTACTACTAGTACTGGTTTCATAATATTTTAAAGCCACAGCCAGTATTGTATGAAAAAAAATAAATACATGCAGAGACTTGAAATGACCAGTGGCAAACAATCAGCAGTAGTCAGCAGCAATTTTAAAAAAAAATACAGTGATTTCTAGTTAAAAAGCTAAATCTGGAGAATAACTGGTAAGATATAATGATTACATACATCACTGGTTTCACATTATAGGACTGCAGGTCCAGGTCTATGACTACACAACAGACACTAATTTGCAACCAAATGGAAAATTCCTGGTTAAAGCCTGGTGACTGGGATCAGGCAAAAATAGCCAAAACGTGATCAGGCATGAAGATAGTACCATAAGGGCACCAAGGATGCCAGCTCACGGAGCAGCATTACCTGGTGCCAAAGGAAAGACGATGATACAACACCAAACATTAGAATGCCATGTGGAAAATGCAATATGGCCCTCAGCAACGAATGAGGGTGACTGCATACAAGCAACCCTGTGCTACTGGGCAAATAAACTCTGAGCTACAGACGGATGCAGGGTGGGCATGTTGGCCCAAATCTCTGGCTGTGTGGTTAGTGTGGCTGGCATCCTCCAGGCATGGTATGACATGTGGTTCATCCCAGCAGGCAGCGAGCGTCACAACAAGAATGGCACTTGTGTCTACCGTGCTCTGCCTGCTCACTTTAGCTGAGAGTCACAGTAAACACTCCTCTGTGATGCCAATAATCTGCAGTTATTGGTCTAAAATACTGTTTATTTTGTTGTTAATGTGATTTCTATACTGCACTTCAGGAGTGTTTCATACAAAGCCTTCTTCATTATCTTTTTTAGCATGTGTCAGTCTATTTTTATGTTTAATTTCATTGTTATTTGGTGTCCAGCAGCTCAGAGCCAGACTAAGGCCAGAAAAGATGTAATGGAAAAGAGATCTCATGGTCACTGAAGCAACAAACTGTACTTTTTTTTCTAAACCGAAACTCAACCACCATTACATCCTTCATTCTTGTATCTATCTACCCTTCCATGCTCCCTGCATATTTGGAGACGGGTGGGCCGACCGCTATGAGACACAGTGAAGTAGTCAGAAAGCAGTGATTGCTTTCACAGAGCACTTCATCAGAGGAAAATGCAGCATACACCAGGGGGATTTACCAGGTATCATATATGCTATACACTTATGAGTGCACACACACGTCAGAAACTGATCTAACCTGACCGTGGGAGCCATGCAGAGCACTGTAACGGTAAGAAACAGAGGAAAACAGTGTCAGAAGCAACTCAAACACAGAAGAATCTTAAACAGTGAAGACATGGAGAGGTGGGGAATGAAATCAGGAGGGGTGGGGGGGTGACGTTAAGTAAATGAGGAAAAAATAGCTACTCTGAAAAGAGAGAGGGGGTCAGTGAGAGACAGAAAGAGGCTCACGCTCCATTGAATGTTATGCCATAGGGCCTGATTCTGCTGACCTGGTTTCTTTCACCAACAAAGGCCACGCGTTAACAGCACACTCACAAAAAAACGTCCACACACATGCTCACAACGCCTATGGACATTTACACACCCACTTAGCCTAAACACCAGCACACAAGCATTACACCTACACATTTACACACATGCTTACTCTCCAGTCCAGCCCCCCCTTTTCTTTTTCTCTCCACATTCCTGCATCCTGTATCTGCACATAGAATGACTTCAAGTAATTATTTATAGCTTTTATTTCCATCTTTAGAGACACTGCTTTTTCATGACTCAAGTAGGAGGTGAAACTAACCACTCAGTTTTTCGCACCACAGGTTGACAAAGACAAAATAGCAGGCATCTTTGCACACACTGATATAGAGCAAAGTGTAAGTCATTGTTTTCAACTTCAGTTCTCACCTTTAAAAAACAGCTTCACACTTTTCTAGAAGTTGGTTAGGTGTTCGGGTGAATTCTGCATGTGGGTGGGCGATATGTCAACATATGCGTGTGGGAGAACAGAATCTTGCTAATCAACATGTCATGCAGTTTACACTGTGATATTTGTACTTTTTAGGCTATTGTTGGCAATGATAGACCTATTTACGTGATTTTTGCATCATGGCAATAATGTGCCTTAAAATTAGGTATTTTATAACTTGATTAGATATTATTTCATCCACAAACAATTACTCAATTAATCATCTGGAAAATGTATTGCATCGCAATATATAGTATATCTATATATCAGAAATGTCTCTGATACTGTCTAAAATGCTGAATTGGGTTTGGGCGAGTATATGATACGCATTGATCCTATACCAGGTTATTTCAGCAAATAACCTGGTATAGGATTGGTTCACACCGAGAAATCTCACAAAAATGTTTTCATGAAAAAAAAAGTTTTCATGTAAATCAGCTCTTCTTTTCTGCTCTAAAAAAGCAGCCTACACACCACATTGCACTATGCAGCCACAGGCAACTACTGTTAAAGAGCAAGCAAAGAAGAACTGAACTATGGCGGTAAGTAGTGTAACATTAGCTGCTAGGATTTAAGAGGATATATTGGCAGAAATGGAATATAATATAATAACTTTTTTGTGTGTATATAATGACGGAGATCACCATGTGGCAAGACCATGTCTCTACAGTAGCCCTGAACAGACAAACCAAACACTTGCCCTAGTAAGGGCCACTCGCGTTTTCACATCAGCCACCATAGTTAACAGCACCTCTGCAATGAGAGCATTGGAGAATCGGAGATTTTTTAATATAAAACTGCTTTATTCAGTGTTTTTACTTGTTTACATCATGTGATATGTTTGTTTTAGAGAGGAAGATATAATTTGACTTCCAGTAAAAACCTCCTGGACAACGATCTTACCTGAAGAAGTTTTAGCTGGTTAAAATCTGCAATCCTCATGGCTATATGTCACAAAATCCCCCTAAATCTTACACACTGTTCCTTTCAGTCTGTGTTTTCCCTGAAGTGAAGTAGGCCTGTACAGCACAATCAGATGAGTGTACACCATATATAAAAGGGGACTTTAATGACAAGTATACAAACATGTTTGACTTTTACTAGTGTTTAATTAGCATAACTGTTTATGTGTAATACTGTAAAAGGTGGTGATAATGAAGGGACATCAGGCAACAAAAGTGACTACTGCGTGTTCTCACTAATGGTCTATTTCTCTCCATTTATCTCTGCTTATCTCTCACTTCCTTTCTTTAGTGTCTTTGCTTGAAACTGCAGACTCACGGTCTTCAGCTGCAGTGCTACTGGGCAAGGCACTGAAGCTCAGTGTGTTAGTTCTGCAGTGCATCAGTGTACTAAATGATACCAACACAAGGTGACTCGCCAGTCAATTTCTACACCCAGTAAGAGAATCAATAAACACTATTCTGTTGTACTCTATTTGGTGACATGACATCTGCATATTGTCACAGTAAACCTGTGCTCTTAGGGCTCTTGCTCTACTATTGTATTCATTTCCATTCAGCCGAGCCAACGTCAGTGGTAGCATCTGGCTGCTCGTGGAAAATTTTACTCTTTTTTTTTTTTCCTCTTCACATCAATCAATTTTCACTGTGCTCTGTTACGCATGTGTCCCACTGACACAGTAACACCAGAGTGAAGAGGATGTAGAGTAGCAGCAAAGAGACTCTAGTGGAGTGACCTTTCTCTATGCTAATCTACAGCACACACGTAAGAGCTAAGGTAGATGATTTGTCCTCTACCGGATAAATCAAAAGGGCATCATCCAAACACAAATCCTTGTCCTTGTGTGTGTCTGTGCATGTATAAGTGTGCATGTGGCTGGTTTTTCCTGGATTACCCCTCCTCCCACTATTTTATGTGTCAATCAGAGCCTCTCATTATAAGGCGTGACACACCCACTGGAGCATACATTTCACAACTCGCAACGTTAAAATAGGCTGATATGAGAATTGGTCGTAAATCAAACCCAGCTGGTCGAATTAATCCACATCTCTATGTCTTTTCTGTCCCTCCCTCCATTTTTCCCTGTGCACCGCTGGGCAGATGTAAACCGCTGCCTGTGTCATGCCGCATCCCACTACCCTACTACCAAGCTGCTATTTACTGCATTTCATTCACCCGAGCCAGCCACACTGAAATAAACTCCAACCCACAGGGGAATACGATAGGCTCTAACACTTTATAGCCACACAACCAACCAATAAGCAGCTTCTTTTTAACAGTAAAAAAAAGAAATGTGGCGATTGTTGCATGTACTGATCCATTTTATTGAATTGTGCCCCGTGCAGGATCAACAGACAGCGGCTGAGCAGCGGTGCTGCACTGTGCTGCAAAGAAAGATGCAACATGAATGCCAATATCAGATCTGCCGGGGCCACGGCGCAGTGGTGCGGAGTCTGCTACAAATGTGACCAAATCTAATTCACTCCCAGATGTAAAGATTCGCCGGAGCTCAGAGCAGTTAAAGCGTCGGGCCCACAGGTGGTGATGCGTTTTTCCACTACCACCATGTTTTTACCATTCATACGGGGTGTACTCACCGTCACTGCGGAGTGTCTGACTGCGTTGCACGCCGTCTGCCGGATCTCCGCCGCGGTCCCCGGTTTCAGCAGGTTCTTGGTGAATCTCCGGGTCGATTCGGCTGCCATCTCCTCATCTGAGCGGTCACCGAGCACGATTCAGCCTGCTAATTTCCGCTGCAGTCACACCGACCTGCTGGCCCTCGCTCCAAACATAAGCCAACCGATCTGTGTTTACACACACACACATACATACGCACGCACACACGCTTCATACACACCGTCCACACACGCAGCGCGCGCGGAGTGCAGAGGATGCCTGTGCGCTGAAATGGATGTAAAACTCGGGTGAATTACTAACACTATTTCCGGTTTTGACTTTCATATTAAAATATCTTTGGTGAACCCGAGCGAGATGGGTGTTTGACTGAAAGTGGGGCATTTATTTTGAAGGCCGAAAGAGTAGTTATTCTATCTCGCCTCTCGCCTTTGGCCAACTTCATATGTGAAATAATTTTCACATTGTTGGTCACTGATTTTTTATTTCCATTAACAGATATATATAAAACCTATTTTATTTTATTTTATTTTATTTTATTTTATTTTATTTTATTTTATTTTATTTTATTTTATTTTATTTCAAAATAGGGCCTACAGATAAATACGCCATTTAACAGTAGTCTAGCGGTCTAACCGACTTACATTGATTTGACCAGGGTTTTGAGTCTGTGCTGTATATATCATACGTCTCAAGGGGAGCCCTGAAATGTCAGATTTTTATCAGCAGTCCAGTCACGACCAAGGAAGGATGGAGCAGTTTTTACAGTAGGCTACAATATGTGAGACACGCATGCCAACAGCGACACGTGGCGTCAGGAAATGGTTAAGACATTTTGAAACAGACAGCATCCTCTCTGAGTGAACTTTTACATATATAAGATATGGATATGAGAGCGTGAACACTAGGCCTATTCACTTATTTCAAAAAATGTTTAATAATAACTGTATGATTTATAAAAATAAATTAATTAATTAGTTTAAAAAAATGTGACCAACTATTTTATTGATTTTCATCACAACTTGCAGGTATAAATCAAGCAATAAGTGCTGTCAATATGACATCGGTATAAATATCAATAATAACAAATGAAATGCATATTTTACATACCCTTAACAAATAGCTAGAATAACAAAATAAATATCATAACCCTCCTACTATGACAGAGACAACAACAGATACAAAGACGCAAAAATAAATAAATAACATACACCTGCATCTTTTCAAAGTTCCCCAATGGGTCTTTCTCCCGCTTCCATTACACATATATAAAGTTTCTTGCATGTACACTATAAAATAAATAAATTGATAGATGTAAAGAAAAAGTATGAATACAAATTCATATCATATTTCTAGCTAAGCTGACTGCCTCCGCCCATGCTTCAAGCATAACATGTCCTGCACCATTCAGCTCCACAGATAAAATCTAATTAAAGAATAAATCCACTGTTGAGTGGAAAGAGTGTGTGGTGGTTGCCACCTGACCATCAGCAGCCTTTGAGTACAGTTAAAGATTTTTTTTATGAATTTGATTAAGATAGTTTGGATTATATTTGCTGAGGTTTTTAGATCCACTGTTGAGATAGTACCCAGAATATACACAAATAGCATTTGAAAATATTACAAAAATGAAGAAGCATCAGCTTTGCCACATAGACAATGTAGATAATTGGTAAACAAATATCTCCCAAAATCAATTATTTTGACTTTAACAAACAGTTTATACATATCTTCCTCTCCTTTAATAATTTCCTATAATGAGTGAAACAGCACTCCTCTGGCATAATGGCTTTCTCACCTAAAATATTTTGATAATAATATTTTAGTGCACTGTATATATGTAATATGAGAATTTGCTAACAAGAAGCAAGAACTATACTGTGTACTGTATTGTAAACGGAGGTTGAAAAAACTGAGATGAAATGGTAAAAGTAAGTAGTGTTGATGAACCAGGATTCTGTTGCTGTGTTGTCTGTTTCTCGCCTAAAATATTTTCACACATAGTTTACCATTTAAGACTGTAACATAGAATGGCAGTGGATGAGTAAAACTCAAAGGCTATGGTAAAACCAGAGGGTGGCAGTAATGCAACTTAAAAATACCAACTGCTGTTAAAAACCAAGAAGAAGAAGAAGAAGAAGAAGCATTCTGGGAGTTGTAGGTTTTCTACCTTTTGATCAAAAGGAAATGCCACATTCCTTTTGCTCTGTTTTCTCTAGTCGTGTAGCACCAATGTTTTTAAAGCAGACCTCATGGTGCACAGACAGGTCTTTTCACAGTTTTATGCTAAGACCATGTTTCCAGCAGTGAAACAGACAACTTCTTCATCTTCACTCTTTAAGCTAAGTTTGTTTCCCAGAGTTGCTAATCACAGGCCTATCAGCTGTGGTTTTTAAGACTGGTTGGCTAGCAGTGAAGAAAGAGGAGACTTGTGCTGTCGAAAAACAAAAGAGACAACAAAAAGACAATTGCTGCAACAAGTGCAGTCGGACATTTCTTGACATGGACATTCCTACTTCACTGCATTACAGAAAGTTGACTGGACTTCAGTGACAAACAAGGTGAGTCAACCACAACACCTGTATTGTGTCTCTGCTTGCTGCTTTTTTCCCTGGTGGTGTTTATAAACTCGCTGCTGTGTCCTTGCTGATGTTATGGATTAATTATGTAACTGTATCTTATTTGCTGTTGTTTGGTAGCATAACACAGTCAGTGGTGAAAGTGGCTGCAGGGCTTTGAATCTCTTTTCTTCAGTTAAGCATTTCACCTGTTGACTGTGTGTGATTTTTGAATGAGTCCGTGCAAAAGGCCTGCTAGTTGCTTGTGAGAGCTTTTTATTCTTGTTACGTTTTGTGTTTTTATCCAAGTATAAAAGTCGTGTGTATGTGTGATATGTGCATTTGCAGCTGAGTGCAGAGGCTTTTTTTGATGTGGCTTATATTTTGTATGCTAAGACAATTAAGAAATGCACATAAGTCATGCATTGTTTCCTTTAAATGTGATTGTCCTGCGGTTAACTGATTGCATGTTCTGGTGCCTGTTCACCACAATGGTCAAATAACATTGTCTTACTTTATACAGTGTTTCTTTTAATGATCTGTCGGACTTGGCTACTGAACAGCTTCACTGCTTTAATGAGCGCTCATTTTCAAAGCTGATTCAACTGACCCCTTAAATACAGCAGCTGGCCCCAGCCTGGCCCCTGTTGTTTTTAGTACTGGCACTTAACCTTTACTGAATGGGCCCTTGGGCACATTTACCTAAAAGGATACCCTTGTTCTACCTGCTGTACTTATGTAGCTCCCACCCACCCTCGCAAATCATGACAGTGGCATGATGGTGGCGTCTTTGTTGTGAAATTTTCAAAGTCTTCGTAGACTGAACCCTTTGACGCTGCAACAGGTAAAAGTTAATAATAGTAATTAACAGCCCCATCACACGAACCCCTGTGGCCACATATTTATCTTACTTATAGCGAAGAACATAATGATGTTGAGCGGATAATATGTGAAGGCCCAAATGTAAGGTCAAAGTCTGTAGGAAACGTACCAGAGACCAGTTTATTGTCACATAAGGTAAATCAGACGGCATAGGTTTTGTTTCAACATTAGGAGGGGCACATATTGGGGGATTTGGGGACATCAAATGATCATCAAACACTTAATTTCCTGACATTTGCAATTGATTTTATCGGCACCAATTTGTGCCTCTTTTTTTTTTTTTTTACGGCGTAAATGTGTTTGATATTGTCAAAATGCTACTTTCATGTTCTAAATGGTTTACACTGCCTTACTTTGGTTCACCTAATATACTGGCAACTTAATATAAAATTGTGATATCAAATATGACCTCTGGGTGGCAGTAACACATCAGGCATTGCCTTAGATAAGCCTGTGCATGTGATCACAATAAACCTTCCATAAACAACACATGATATCTGATATTTAACAACAAAAAACTATAAATCTTTCAGTGAGTTCACAAAGATGGCTTTGAGAATATGCATTTCTCTTGTCATACTTATTAAGCCATCTGAAACGGATAAAAATGTATTCTGTATCCATACGAATATGACCCTACACTTATTGGCCACTTCAGGATGACTTCCCACTTCTGTAATGAGTGTTATTTAGTAGATAAAATGCACAGACAGGGTTGCAAGGTTCAATTACTTTTTGAGGTAAAAGTTATTTAAGTGTCTTTTAACATGGTTTTACCAATAACACTGCAAACCTTGACTGCAGGAGATCATAAAGCATTTTTGCTTCTGCTAAGATACAATTGCATTTTTGTTTAATTCAGATTTTGTAGAATCTTTCCATTGTTGCTTGCCTGTGGCTATTCTTTATTACTATCTATTTGGGCCACAACCACGTTAGTTTGCAGACACTGCTGCAACTTCCACACAAAGAACTGTCTCAATTTGCCTGGCTGGATCATAAAAATATTTCTGTGGTCAAAATATCCAAAACCAGCTATGCACCAATCCTCATGTTATCCAAAGTTGAAACAAGTCTGAATCAATAAATCCATAGACAGATTAATGAATGTAGAGGAAGTGGCTGTTGCTGGTGTAATTTTATACCACCTTCACCTCTGAATGCTGTTTGATAGGGTGCCGACAGAGCTTAGTTTGAATATCACACCTTTCATAGCCTTAGTTGATCCACCCATGGTCGCTTGGGCTTAATATAATCATTTCTACAGACTATATTGTAGAAAGACTGCAGAAAATTGATGAAAATTGATAGTTAGCATACTGCATACATTTGCTTATCTACAGGATTGCGGGGAAAAAAATGCATCAGATGGAGAATCTTACCTGTGCACGCATCTCATTTCCTCCTTGAATGTCAATCAGACTTTTTATTAATAATTACAAGTTTCATTTCTAATTTGTTCAACCAAAGAAATCTGTTCTCATTTCATGAAGGGTCATGATTGTACAATACTTTATACCATGATACCATGAAACTGTGACTGTTTTGGAATTTCTTACTCTTGCAACCTTACTATATAGGCCAGTCTCCAAGTCTTGATTTAACATAAAAGGATCACAGAAATTCTGCAGAACTGGAACACTACATAACTACCATCTAAGCATGGAACAAGTTCCTAAAATCATTTCTTTGGATGACAGTTTTCTTCAGTGCTGATGTGTTACTCAGAAAAATGTTACTCAGTAATAGGATTACAGAAGTGTAGTAATTCAATTTAATTTATTTAAATGGCTCATTATCACAAATCACAATTCCGTTTTACAACATACAACACCCTCTTAGGACCCTCATGGCTGGTAAAAAAAAATGAAGAAAAATCAGGAAGAGTAACAGAGGGGGAATACATCTTTCAGGACAGACAGATATGCAATTTATGTTATGCGAACAGAACAGATCAACATAACAAAATTACAGTATTCATAAAAGATAAGATGACACAGAGCTTCATTTATTCAGTTCAATATTATTATATTTACATTTCATTTACCAATCCAAGGCCTTTGACATTTTTAAGACATTAACCCAATCTGTTATCTCTGTTGCAGAACCATAACTTAAACTAAGCCATAACAGTGAGGGCAAACAGACCTTAAAGTAGCAGGGGCGCTGGGGAGAAGGATAGCCTCTGCCAAAATGCCTTACGGTAACTCCAAAGCGGTCTTACAAGAGATGTCTTCTCAGCTAGTTAGCTAGCCATTGGGAGCTTGTATGGAGCTTACTGTGAGGATGGGACCTCAGAAGTGCAGTGTGGGGTTACTGGGGCTAAGCTAGCTGCTCACCCTCAGTGAAGCTCTAATGATAGTTTGGCTGCTCTCCTTTTCTATTTCTACAGCATGTTAAATACAGAAATGCATGTGGGTGTGATGGCCTTGGAGTTTTCAGAAGTCCTCTGAAAGAGAGCATGGCTTACGTGATTATTTTTTCCAGGTGTAAAACACAATAAATGATTTGCACGTTGAACTTGCCTAACATTGCTGCTCTACGGGCAGATCAGTCCTCCCTACTAGTGTGTGCAACCAATAAAGTGGCTGCAGAATGTAGAAATACTATTTGGACGCATGACAGAATCTTGTGCGGTCTGACAGACATCCATGCTCACCTCGAAGTTGCAGACAGAGACAGCCAGATGGGGAGGGCTGGATTTATAAGAGGGGATAAGGGCAAAAGAGCAGAAATGAAGAAGACAAGTAAAGTAGTGAAGAAATAAGTGCCGGTGTACTCATAAATGATAAATTAATCTCATAATGCATCAGCCAGACAGTTATGAATGCACTGCGAGTTTTACCCCAATCCCAGTTCTGTGTGGCTGACAGTGAAGGTTAACTGAGAGGTGAGAGTGAAACGCAGGATATGGAGAAGTGAAAATGGAGCAGCCAAGACCGAAAAAAAGGGAGTGAAGAGGCCTGGTGAAATGCTGGATCTCTTCTGGCAGGGGTTGGACATAGTGCAGCTTTAGGCAGCCTATTTCTCTTGTCAAGTCTTCAGATTCAATAACAAGATAGCACTCTCCAGCATCCACAGGTTCCTCAATTGAAGACTATCTTGAGGACAGAGGAAAGAAAAAAGACTATTTGAAACCTTTCGGGAGTGCAGCAGGATCACATTTCTGCAGACCGGGCTTTGCTCGAGCGTCTAATTCTAATTTCCTCTTTCACATGCTAACACAAAAGGAGTGTGTGTCCATCTGCAGTAGGGTCCCCCAGTGGGAAAGAGAAGAATGGTATGTGCACGTCTGATGCTTGCATGTGTGCAGCTGAGTGTTCTTTAAGATATGTGGATGTGTAGGAGAGTAAGTGACTGGAGTTGTGTAAGATCGAGAGAGTTTGGGGAATGGGAGCTTTTGCCAGTAGAGGATAAGCTGATGGTGGATATACAGCCACAGTGAGAGACTTAGATGGAGGAAGAGGTGCACTGATATTTAAAAAGTAGATGGAGAGGGGGGAAAGGAGGAAAATGAAAACAGACTATTTGCAGACAACATATGGATTGTTGAGGGTTTTGAGCATATGGGCCTCCAACTTTGGAGGACAAGTGAATATCAAGGGGAAAATATGCTGCATAGCTGAAGTTATGTTTTTTAAATGTATTTATTTCAGTCTGAGCATGTCAGGCCCTTGAGTCAGTAGATGTGAACCTGAGCTTCCAAAAGGCAACAAACAGAACTAAAGCTGTAGTTTGTGATGCCTTCAAGGGAAAAACTTAATGTTTTGTTATCCATTCAAAAGCTCTTTCTTTCATTGTAATGCTCAAACAAGCACTGTGGATTGTTCTTTTATCTGTATCATATTTGACCTCTGATCAGCATTTTTGTTTTCATCATGGAGACAATCTTTTGGAACAGTTAGATGTATATGTGTATACACACTGAGTTAATATAAAGGTTAACATTAATGTTATCTTTTCACTTGCTCAGTCGAGGAACTGAGTAAGAAATGTACTTTGCCCAAAGTCAATTGTTACTTGACTCTGTACAAATTGTTTTATTTATTAGCAATGATCAAATAAGACTAATCAGTACTTTGCATGTGCAACTCTCAACAGAAATGAGAAGTAAGCAAGATGGCGCACTCTTCTGCTGCTCCTATCATGAGCTACAAAAAAAAAGCAATGTATTAAATTAGTTTTTTACCACTTGCCCAATCAGGCAACTGAGTTGCCAGATTTAGTAGCCTGTTATTGCATTGTATTTTCCCCAATCAGCAGTCTTTATTGTTGAGCCCTGAATATGTTTGTCGCTGTTTATTTTTAATAATCTGAGCTATAAAAAGCAGCCATCAAATACTAATGCAGTAAACAGTAAGTTAATATGGGTCGTGTCTCAGCTGATAAAGATCCTGTTGTGATACCACACAGTCATACACGTGCAGAGCAGAATTCCTTCCAAACCTCAGTTGTTTCATGAATTATAAAGGAAAACAGAAGCAATCTGCACATCTGCTCTGTGCACACACAAACACACACACACACACACACACGCACACACACACACACATACACACACATGCACACACATGCACACGCACACACACACACACACGCCTAGATGACAAGCAAAAGAAAAGCAAAATAATGATAATTCCAGAATTGGTACAGCAGATTTTATTCCAAATGGAAAATGCAAACAGGCCAACTTGTTTGGTGTTTTATCTATTGCTGTTCAATACTTTAATATCAGAAACATGCCTAGCACTTAAAACTTTCAAGTAAAAACAAAGTTTTCTCAAAATATTTGATAAAATGCTCACTCTTTTTTGCTTATTCTTCTATCAGATTCTTGATTCAAATCACATTTTGCTGAATTTGGACTGTATGTCTTCATATTAGAAAATTTGCTACACTTGTTACTTTTGTTAAATTTTTATAACTGGTTTGATTGCTATGTATTTTCTCAATGAATTTGTCATCATTAGTGAGAAAATAATGGAAAATGCCCATTGTAAATTCCTAAAGCTAAAGGTACTGTCATCAAGTGGCCTGTTGTCAAACCAACCAAAAGACCTAAACTTTTTACTTCACATACACCTAAGAAAAGCAGAAAATCCTTATGTTTGCTTTAAAAATGACAATTAAATGATTATCTAATCAATCAACTTAAAATAACTAAAATGTATTAAATTAACTAATCATTTCACCTCTACTTTTTTAAAATTATAAAACCAGATTATAAGCATAGATGAATCCTGACAGTTGTTACCTTATGAATGCCATATATTTTGCCATAGATCCTATGTAAAAGAGAGTACTGCACATACATTGGTAAATGTTCCAACATATCACCATGCTCACCTCAATATCTGCCACAGGCAACACTTCAACATGCTCTCATCCCCGAATTTTTCTTCCTTTATCTTTTTGTTTCTTCTTTTTCTGTTTGCACGTTGAAGTTTTACAAAGTCAAGCCGATATGTGAAGGGTCACTCTGAGTCCAACACAGACTCCCAGATACTAGATGACATGCCCTTCTCCATTTGTTTTTTTACTCTTACTTTCTAAGCTTTTCTTTGTGTTCTTTTAATAAATGAATAGTGTTCATGCTCTCTTATCCCTTCTCTCATTCACTTACGCTGTGTGTGTGTGTGTGTGTGTGTGTGTGTGTGTGTGTGTGTGTGTGTGTTTTAGAGAAGAGTGTCTGGTGCCTGGGGTGAAATCAGGCAGATAAAAGGCAGTGATGAGGTCTGGATCGTCAGCATCCTGACAGCTGTAGATTAAATTAAAGAACTTCTGACAAATCAAACAGATTTCTCTCTCTATCTCTCCCGCTCTTTCTCTCCATCTCTCTCTCTCTCCCTCTTCACCCCTAGAGCCCTCATCAGGCAAGCTGGTTGCGGAACTTGAAACAAAATGGATTTCATCTTTAAGGGCTTGGGCAGGCTTTGAAACAGCACCAGCTGCCGGGCCTGCTTGTCTCTCTTTCTTTCTCTTTTGGACTCGTCGGCGTGCCTTTTTTTTAAACAGATACTTCAACAAACTTGAGCCATATTGTGACAGATAAAGGTAGAACATCAGTACTTCAAACCCTGACAGTAATTGAGAGATGAAACAGACACATTTTCCAGGTTCTGAGAGGCCCACTCCGAACGGCACATCAAACACTCCCACTCGGGATTCCAGGGAATGGCAGAGAGCGGCGCTCTGCTCCCACTGGATCTAAATGCCGCCGTAATAAGATGTTAGTACTTTCTAATGTGGTCTATTGGCAGTTAAACCCACTCTGATATGAAAATACAAGTCAAATAGGCCCACTGCTGATCCTAGTGAAGCACACACATATGCACAGAGACACACTGAAAAAATAGCTATCATAAAAATGTGTCTGTCATTGAAATATTGCCCCCTAATGTGTGGCCCTCATGTGACTGCCAGTTTAACATTACACAGATTTATAATGGATGTCTAATTCAGACACATGCTGCCCCACAAAGGAAGTAACTGACATCTGTGTCAGTTTTGGTTTTTTGTTTAAATTACTGCCTGAGTGCCATGTCATTATCAGTCTACTGTAGCTTTTATGGATGTACCTAATCACAATCCCATATGGTTTTCAATTATTTCAGTTACTAACATGCATTTGAAAATAATACATTTGATTGCTTAAGAATAATTATATAAAATGCACATCTTGACCAGTAATGATTGTCTGAATTTCTCTTTGATGCTTCTTTGATAATACAGAGAAAAATCGGGGAAATGGCTAAAATGTCGCTCACACAGTATTAGGGCCTACTGGGAAATTGCTTTGGTTTTTGTTGCATATTTTAAGCATACGAGAAACACATTAAAAGAAAATAAAAAATAAAGCCCAAGTACTGCAAAAGTCAATAGGATGAATATTGAATAGCCATATATATAAAAAAGTTTGAAAATTACAAAAAAATTGTAACGTAACGTAACGTAACGTAACGTAACTCTGTCAGAGTGAGAAATCTGTACAGTTTTGCGTGAGATGTGCAAAATTTTGCATGCATGCCGTCTTGGTCATATTTAATATCCAGTATTTGATTAGACTATCCTGAATCAGTTGATTCATTTATCTTTTTACTTATAAAATAACAGAACACAGTGAACTTATAGTGACTCATATCCAGGGGCGAAGCACAAAACTCTGGGCCCTGTGTATCTCTGAGGGCCCCCCTAACTTCCATTCTTGATCCATGTCTCTCTGAACTTTTGATTTTTTGTTTTTTGTTTTTATAAAGTCAGTTTGCTGTCTTTGCCTTTCCTTTCTTTCCTTTCTTGTTTTTAACCCCAATTTCCCTTACTTGTTGGTGCTCCAACAGCATGAGCACTCAATCACTCGGCTTTAGCTGAATATAGATACAAATACAAATGCAGGGGGGAATCAACCATTGCGCAATAATTATTTAGAAATAAAGAGTTGCAAACAAACCAGACTTTTTTCATTTCAGGCTTTTTGAGGGCCCCCCTCCTGAGACCCAGTCAGTCAGATCCATATGTATACATAGGTACAGCTCATCTTAGTATTTCCTCCTTCATCTGTTTAATGTCATGAAAAAGGAAAGAAGGAAAATCTCACAACTGAGGAGCTGGGGCGCTGAAAAAAAATAGTAAAATTATTAATTGATTTTTTAAAGTGGTTGCTGAATCAGAATCAGAAATATTTTATTGCTAAGTAACTGTGCACTTACAAGGAATTTGACTTGGTGATGATTTGGTGCATAATCATTTAAACACTGCAATAATATAAAGGTGTAATATAAATAACATAATGCAAGTTATAGTTTAAGTATAAGTAAAATAAGGATAATATAGGTATGTGCATGTGGGATGATAGTACTGATGTTGATCTATCAATTTCCTGCTGATCAGCTAATCGATTTATTGTTTGTAATATGCAATAAACTAATGTGAAAGCATAAAGGAGAAACTTACTGATAAATAACTATTTCAGATTGTTTTATTAGTTTGATGAGTTGGTATAAAATTGTAAAACGGCTGATGTTTCAATTTCTTTAATTTCTTTGTAATGTCTTTAGACAGGCTGAGGAATCTGTTTATGAGGGATACACCCTAGAAGTGCCATTAGACAAACTCTGGCGCTTTGAAAATTAAAACCACAGAATATCTTCAAGAATCTTTTCTGTCACTAGAGAGCAGTGTTGGGCAGCGATAATAGGGGATATCTGCCAATCGTGTGTGTGTGTGTGTCTGGGGGAGACAGAGAGAGCGGGAAAGATAGAGGATGTAAAAGAGTGTGTGGACTCAAAGATTCAGCAGCTGGCCAAACAGACTGAGCAGGGGTTCATGCAGGATCTGTGTGTGTGTGTGTGTGTCTAAGAGGGAGAAGGAGTGGTGCAGACTGCTGAAGAGAGGCCTTCTTCTTACCCGACTCCTCGGCCCGGCTGCTCAAACCAACAGAATTAATAGGCTCGTTTGCCAAGAAAAACACTCTAATCAGTGGGTTTCCTCTCATTAAAAGTTAATTAGTTTGACACGAGTTTCCTGCAGAAGAAAGTATTGGCCACTTAGAACTCATTAGAGCCAAAGGAAAACATCACACTGAGGAAAGCTGGAGGAGAGGAGAGAAAGGAGGAATGGGACACACACACACACACACACTCACACACTCAGTAACATACAGTACACTCTAAAAGACTCACGCTAGCTGGCACATCTACACGCATTACTTTGTTACTCCAGAATGTTCTTGACATATGTAAACATGCATGCCAGAACACATATACATGTAGACAAACATAAGCAGTTACATACATACAAAGATATACAAAACTGTAACCTCATCATAATATTGGAGACTGTGTGACCCCCAAAACAAACGGAGCCTTTGAGTTAAGGCTTTTAACCCTGTAGGACTGTTCTTTTGTTTGTAGTTGTTGTTTTTCATTACTAACGACTAATGGAAAAATGAAATGTAATTCTTTTGAAATAGTTTATTACCATATAGTCAGTCACAACTGCAGCTGCTAATATTAATCGGTGACAAAACCTTGTAGTCTACTGACAGTGTCATTGAAGTGCATGGATGGATTACTGAATGGGCATCCCGGGCGCTGGCCCAGGGGCCCCCCTGGCCTTCACCTGCAAAAGGTCAGTTAAATTAACACGTACCAACCAGGATCACAAAGAGATGCAAGAGCACAACAAAGAGATACAAAGTTATTACATAAAGGAGCAAAACAACCACAAAAAGACACAGAGCAATTAAAAAAAGGCAGAAGAGTGTGGGCGTATGTGTGTGCATGCGCATGCACGTGCATGCTTGTGTGTGTGTGTGTGTGTGTGTGTGTGTGTGAAGTGTGTCTTGCTCCTGTATGATGAGGGTTGTGGGGCCTTATGTATATCTGTGCTCACGGGCTCATTGTCTCATAATCCGCCCATAGTGAAGTGGTACACTGAAACATGGAAGAAGCAGTTCAAGACAAATATGACAAGAAAAATATTATATTTCATACTTAGTTTTATTCCAATAAAAAATCTGGATCGAAGAAACCTCTGGTAGAGTATAAATAAATAGACCCACATACCAGGAAGCTCCTGTTAGAAGGATTTTAAGGCTGAATAGCAATTCAAGCCACACACAGATT
This sequence comes from Plectropomus leopardus, assembly GCF_008729295.1. NCBI lineage: Eukaryota > Metazoa > Chordata > Actinopteri > Perciformes > Serranidae > Plectropomus > Plectropomus leopardus. The sequence goes on along the minus strand of NC_056467.1, from coordinate 18,288,819 downwards.
TCTAGTCTTATAGTATTATTCCAAACCAAATCTTGGAACCACTTGACAATCATCACAAAAAAGGTAACATCATCACTAAAGGTAGAGAGTCAACCTTAATGCTGGATGGATGGCTTTTTCCATCCTCATACTGCCAAGCTGGGAGCTTTCTTGATCACATAATCTACTTTTATATTAAATATCCTAACAGTTGGCAATGCGGGACTAGCTGCAAATATCAGGTAGGCCAATTGATAAAACAACATAAACACCAGATTAATTGCTACTGGGAATATTAATTCAGAATCTCTTGAGGTTTTTTGAATAAGTTGTATGCTAAGTACACACACAAAGACAAGGGTTCAATATTAGTTTTAATTTTTTGCCTGCTCAGGTGAGTTTGTCAGAAAAAAGCCATGTGTTTGACTTACTTTTACCACTTGTGCAATCGGGCAAGGCAGTTGCTAGGTGTGTTAGCCTGATGTGGTAATTTTACTTGCTTCAAGCAACTGGGCAATGATTTTTTCAGTGTGATAGAATACTTTTTACATGATTTGTACAACAAATCTAAATAAATGCACTGAGAAAGGCCTTTGCTCCACAACAAAATCTTATGCTTCCATTACTTTGCCATGTTGTATCTGTTCTTCACTGTAACACTAAAGCAGGTGCGGATAGCTTCTCAGCACTCACTTCAATATTTCATTCAACACATTTGCTAGAGGAAATTAAAAGACTCACACTGGATACACAGAGGACAGAAGTCATAACAGACCTGAAAGAGATGGAAAGAGAAAGTGTATGTTTGTCTGCTATCAAAAACTCAAAAAAGATCATAGTGTATCACACTAAAATAAACCACATTTACTGGCCCAGGGCAGGAAATCATTATCAAAATTACATCAGGTGGATCCCAGTCTCTGCCACCCCACATTTTAAATACCATCTCACACACACACACTCTCTCTCACACACACACACACACACACACACACACACACACACACACACACACCGAACCCTTTCCTCCTTCGCTCCATCTCTCCAGTCTCACTGATCTGTCCAGTCTGCTCAGACTTCCTCTTCTTAATGAATCATGAAGTTTGACTTTTACTCCTTAATAAGCGGTGTTTTGCAGAGAGCGGGTGGAAAGTGTAGTTTGTTTTCCTTTAATTAGCCAGGCAGGTTCCCTGGGCACGGGGCTGAGCGAGTGAGAAAGGCCTGGGCCCATGGAGCAGCATCAGACGAGGAAATGCTGAGAGGCAGCCTGCGCTGCCAGGTGGCCCTAAGACGAATGGGTGCGGGCACAGACTGAGACGGGGCAGGAAACATAGAGGCATGGTTACTGCGAACTGAAGAACAATGATAGGAAATGTCCTGGAGAAAACACACCAGCCAGTGGTGAAAGAAGGCTGGAAAGAAGGAGGGAAAGAAAGATGAGGAGAAAGGAAAAGAGAAACAGCAGACAAAGATGAAAGAACAGTGTTAAAAAGGAAAGAATGTTAGGATGGAGAAAGAGAAACTGGAAAAAAGGTAGAGGAATGAGAACTGCGCTTAAATACAATTTTTAGTTACTTTTACTTTATACTATTTCTCTACACTTTACATTACACTTATGCTATTTAAAAGCTTTGATTCACTAGTTACTTTGCAGAGGGCCTAAATAAGTATATTAATTCTATAAAAATAAAAATAATCATGGATGTTGCTACTATGATGTCATCCATTGGTTTGTGAACATTTTTAAGTCTGAAGTGTGGTATTTTGGCTGTTGCCATCTTGGTTTTTTGGAGCCAGAAGTTACCAAATTTGGATGAGAGTGTGTAGCTGTGGGCGAGCGAGGGGTGGATCTGACTCACAGACCGTGGCACCACCACACAAACAGTCTGTTACTCAAAGTAGCCCCATCCTTACTTGTGCATAACTTATTAGTTAAGTTACTTAACTTAAATAAATGGGTGAGCTACATAAACACTGAACTCCAGTACAGTTGTCATAAATGTTGAATTGAGCTATTTAGGTTTCTGCTGTAAAGTTGAGCATTTTAACATGGGGGTCTATGGGGATCGACTCGCATCCAGAGCTAACCTCAACTGGCCATTCAAGGAACTGCAGTTTTTGGCACTTCCACGTTTGCTTTGTTTTTTAGCCCTGGAGGCTGCAGTTTGATTTATTTGTGGTGTCATGTGCAAAATTTAGTTAGTTAAGTTAAACTTTGGTGAACTTTGACATGTGAATGTGCTCCATGACAGTGCTGACCATTGAGGGAGCACAGAGGCAGAGAGTCCAAAATCAAAGATGCTATCATAGGTCAGCTGTGTTGCACAGTTTACCTTTATTTGACTCACCACTGACTGAGTAGAAACTCCACAAAATAAAAAGAGTTAACATCCAGTTATGAGTCAGCAGCAGAATTGAATATAATATTCACAATTATATTTTCATTAGTGTGTAATCACCTGAAACCAAGAATCTCCATGTTAACATTAGCCTATGAGCCCCTCATATCTCCATAGGGAGTGGGTCCTCTTTCATTGGCATGCCATGTTTCTACAGTAGTCCAGAATGGACAAAACAAGCAATCGCTCTAGAAAGCACCTTTCATAATTTTACATTACCTGAAGGCCACTGTAGGTTCTACTGTGTGAGGGGAAACTTGGTATTCATTTCGTTGCAATCTGCAACCTCACCACCAAATAACACTATGTCCCACATTCTGCTCCCTTAAATAGTTTTGCAAGGGTGTTGCAACAAAGCATTTGTATAGATTGATATTGTTACTTTCACTCAAGTAAAAGGTATGAGTAGGTCTTCCACCTATAGACTGTATATAAAGATGGACAACGTGCCTCCACTTACCCTCTGCTATGCTTAAGTGAGCTTAAAATATTGGGGACATGGGCACTGCCATCTTGAACTGGTCAAGTCAATCTTTGTGATATCTGTGGGGGGAGTTCCTGCTAAAACACCCGTTCAACCAAGCCCGAGGAGCTCCACTGAATGCAAGGGCATGGATTGGAACATACAGCTGTCAGTCATGGTGGGAAATACCCTTTTTGTATAGTTATATAATTCATTTACACTGAACTTATCATAAAAACTTATCATAAAAACAAACCGACATGGGGGGGGGGCGGGCTTTATGACCTGTACTGCAGACAGACACCAGGGAGCGATCGAGATTGAAATGTCACAAACTGTCATGTTGTCCATCTTTATGTACAGTCTATGCTTCCACCACTGGAAGCTGGACAGCAATCATGCACCAATACACAGATGCATACAGGGAATATCAAACCACAGTGAGATGATAGGTGTCAACATGCGTAAAGCAATGTGACTAAGATCAGCATGGTGTTCAAATCGGAAAAACAGTTTTTGGAGTGTTTCTGATGTAAAGGTATGAAATGACTTGAGTAAATCGAATTGTTGCAGCTGAATGCACATCTGAGGAAACTAATGTGTTGTTTATTCCAGGCTCGTAGCTATTTGTTATACTTAAATATTGCTGTAATCAATTCAAAGTAATCCTCTGAGCATCATTATTATTTTGACTGCATGTCTCACTGTGATTGTGTGTGTGTGTGTGTGTGTGTGTGTGTGTGTGTGTGTGTGTGTGTGTGTTTACACCGTGAAGCTGTGGGATCACAGGTATTAGACTCTCATCAGAGCAAACCTTTGCAGAGTCAATATCAGAGGCTTCACCTCAGAGTCTGACCTTTCCAGCCTGTCCCCTCTCTAAAAGACCCCCCCCCTACACCACCACTCCTCCCATGTGCGTACACACACACTCAGACACACACACACTCCTTCACCCCCATGATCAATCTTCCCCCGGTCACTGCGACAGCAAAGCACAAAGCCAATCACATCAACACGGCTGGGATGCCACACTCACCCTCTGACGAAATGTCACTAGAGAGGCTATGTCAGGAGACCTCGGGCCTGTTAAGAGTCTGAGTGTGTGTGAGAGAGAGATCTAGAAGATTCTGGATGAATAGAGGATCACATATGGATTGTGTATTTATGTGTGTAGTTGGGGTAAGAAAGTTAAGTTCTGTGATTCACTTACACTCTGAGCCTTTAACTCATTTAGCAACAGACGACAGACTAACCTTATTACCAGCTGGTATTTCAGCAACTTTTGTCTGCGTTCAGAGTTGAGCTTTGTCTCTATTGAGATCACCCTGGAGGCTGTGAAGATAATGCCTTCACATCACACTTCAGTAAAAGGGCAGCAGCTGATAGGTTGGCTAAGAGACAGTCAACTAAGTCACAAAACACAATACAGCTGTAATATACTTTCATTAATTCATCTGGAAATCAATTTACATCCCGCAGACACAGGTCTTGTCTCAGGACCCCGAATCATTATGTTTCACATGCACTAATTGCACCCATGACTGATAGTTTTTTTCCCACAGTATATTACAAAAAAGGACTCTGGCCAATCAAATGCACGATGGAGCCTGGCCAATGCTGTGTACTGTATACTGTCGCCTTACCTGGGTTACATTGTGTTTCTGTGTGAAGTGGGATGCCAAGATGAGGCTTCAGAGCCCATCTGAGTCTCACGTCCTACAGACGGCCGTCTGCGTTCTCCTGCCAAGCTCACCTGGACTGCTTCACCTGTGCTGGTGACCCAGTGGTGCAGTGCAGCTCTGTATGTGTAGAGCTGTTGGCTGAATCAAAGAAAAGTGGTGTGTAACACTGGTGTGTAAGAAAAAGGCTAGCGAGGTGCAGGACATACACTCACAGAATGAGAGAAGCGCTACAGTGCCAAATGGTGGTTCTTTGGCGAGCTTTTGGTGCGATACTGACCCTCTTGCTTGCGGTGACGTATAGTGTAATCATCACTACAGAGTGCTGTCACATCAAAATGGGTCTTTGTTGTTAGTATCTGGAGACTCTTGTGACCCAACATAAAAACAGGTGCATTTTATGTTGTTATTGATTTCATATTGGGATATTAAGTGTTGTGGTGCTATGTACTGCCATCAGGGCTGGGTGTTGTTTAAAAAAAATGTGCAATAATAGAACCAATACCAGTACCCTTAAAGTAATATCAATATCAATAGAGTTCTTCATTTGATAGCTTTTTAATTTCCTTCATTCAATAAAAATCACATGAATGGCGTCATTCAGTTGCATAGATTGCCACCAGTTGCCACAGCTGTGGAGTAAAGCCATACTTTTAAATGTTTTAGTGGTATCTCAGCTTGCTAAGCTGCTGTGGTGGTGGGCCAATCATGTGCCACACTAAATTGAGAAATGCTTGTGGTGATTGACTATGTGCAAAACCATAAAAATAAAAAGTATTTTTTTTCCACGGATATGCGTGCAAAAATGATCAAATGCAGGCTTTGATACTACTTGGTACTGGGTTATTTTGGTCAGTACTTTAAAAGTATTAAGTACCAATCATTAGCCCTAACATTTCTGAAAGCAAATACATTACTATGGATAAATATAGGATACTTGTTTATATAATAACTCAAGTCATATTAGTTTCATCACGCATGGAACCCAAGTAAAGCGACAGAGGAGGGATCCCTCAATATATGCTGTGTATACTGTATATAGATGACAGAAATAACAATTGTGATATTACAGTATGAACATAGAGCAGAGATGACATTGAGCAATTTCCAATCACTGTAAAGCACTCCTAGGACCTGGACCCCAAATGTCCTCTGAGAGATTATTTATCTTTATTAGGACTATCCTCATTAAGATTCAAACTCTCTTTGAAGGGAGTCTTGGCCAAGATAGCACCATAGTCAATTTCTCGTAAAAGAACACACAAACTAAAAACACAAAAGCAGAAAGTCAAAACATATGGCATAAAACCTTTTCTAAACAAAAAAAGAAGCAACTGACGTAAAACAGACTACTAATTTGCAACAAACAGTTAAATTGGAAGCATTCATTAACCTGACATGTGCATTCAGTTGTCAAATAGTCCTTTATCCTTTTTTTAAAATCTTCAACTTAATAATGAAACCAAGTTTAAGGAGACTCTAGCCGACACCAAGATGAGGATGTTAAAGCTTTAAAAACATTTTTACCAAAAACAGTGCAGTTTTGAGGAATACAAAAGTTGTCCATGTGACCAAAGGCTGCAGCTAGTTTTAGTACCACAAAGAGCACTTTGTTAGCACTGGGGTTACTAACTAATACGATTAACAATGTCTGTGGTCTTTTCAAGTGTCCCAGTAAAACATCGCGAAGTAAGTGAGCCATGCACACTGCCAGGACTCTGAAACTGCAGCCATCATTATTCATTATTTGCACCTCTGCTCTACTATGTATATATATATATATATATATATATATATATATTGTATATATATATACATATATATTCTTAATTTGTGGAATGCTTGTGATGCATAGCAGTGACAGACTAATGCAATCTGTACTTTGGTACATTAATGCTACTTCGCTTACAGCAAGCTAAAACACAACAAGTCGGCTTTTTGTTAAATGCAGCTGTAGAAGATTTAAAGTGTATTTTTGCACTAACACTAACTTGTGCATGTTTGCCCTAATGACCAGACCCCACTGAAAATAATCCCCAAAGTCAAACCACAGACTCCCTTCTTCCTTCATAAAATGTGTCGACAGGGGGTCAGTAATGTCATATTTTCCATGTATTATGCAGATTAACAAATCTTTATAAAAGTTTGAAAGACTGTATTTTTATGTATCTTTTTAGTAAACAGAGGCTGGCCTTTTAACAACTAGTAACTTTACCTAAGTTCATATTTACAATACAGAAACAGTGTTACACAAATAAAAACATTTTAAAAACTAACGTCCCTACAACTTATAGAATGGCAGTGAGGAAAGTGTAATATGAGTAGCGAGGAGAATATTGTTAAAGTAATCTGTATAAAGAGAACTGTACTCACAGTTGGTTTGGTTTAGAAGCTCTGAGGACTATGGGATCAATTCTGGCTGGCAGCACCTACATTTCAGACATCAGAAACATTTGCATTGTTTGATTGTGGATAAACCAAGTTTAGACATAAGAGTATTAGCCCTGAGGTTCCCCCTGTGCTTTGTGTTTTTTAAATATATATTTATCTGTTTAGGGCAAAGTGGGGTTATATTTAGAGGGATTGATATTCTCTATTTACAGAATGAATTATATTAACCAAACAAGAGGTCACCAGCTCTGGCTAGCATGTTGGGGCTAAGGGAGTGTCTGGAGTTGAACAATATCAGCGTAACCTCTGCTTTAACCCCACATATGAGCACTATTGATTCATTCACTTTGAAGAGGTCCTTGAAATTGTTTCGATGAGGAACTATTGTGGCAGTCTATTGGGGCATCCAAGGCACCAGTCCAAATGAGAATGTCTCCAAGCTGGAGACAGATAGACAGACAAAGGCTGTGGAAAAAAAGACAGACAGATGTAGACAAAAAAAGGGAGAAAAAGAGTAAAAGAGCTATAAAAAATAATCATAAAAAAAACTCCTTGTTTCAGAAACAATGACTTTCCTGCCGATAGAAAGCTATGCCCGAGCTGTTGCAATATCCATGTCTCTGACAGAACTCAGGGCGTATCAGGCTTATTGCATTACCTGAAAAAAAGGGAAAGGGTAGAAATAATCAAAAATGCATCAGAAATAATGCACTTTTCAGACTCTATCCATCATTGTTTCGGCACCCTCGATCCTTTACGAGAAGTGAGTGAGCGGAGGGAGGGGGGCGAGGCGCTTGCTCCCGCTCCCACAGCCAAAGAGGAGGATGGGTAATTAAATTGTGTGTCGCTCTCTAAGAACTAAAATGAATGAAATAGATGAATGCTATTGCATTATGCCACAATCGTGACCTGCAGAAAACTAATGGCGGAATAATAGTTTAGGTACTGGCTCTATTTCTCTGATGCAGACAGCCACTTGAGTGAATATGCAACTGTACTCGCAGTCAAAATGGTTTGTCCTCCACCTTGACTATGTAATGGTCCGTCCGTCTGTCTACAGTGTCTTTCTCTGAGGCCTGTTAGTCTGTATGCTCACTTCTTTTACAGCTCTATCCATCCACCCAGCTTTCAAGCTGTCACGCTCACATCAACCTATTTGCCAGGCCAACACGGAGTCCAAAGTGGCTGAACTTATGTAGTTTTTTGTTTCTGGAGCAAGCCAAACCAGTGGTCTTTTTCTCTATTCAACATGCCTCCCAGAGACGGGGGTCTTGCTTTGTAGTTTGTTGACTGTAAAGACCTGGGAAAATTGTCCTGAAATCCTGAGCAAAAAGGAGTGTAAATAAAAGATCAAACCAGGCCTGTGAGCAGAACCAGCGGCCTGGTACTCAGTGCAATAACTCACCATGCGTCACCACATATTAACTTGACGCGTTCAGCCGGGGTGGAGAGAGGTAGCCAGGAGCTTTTTCCAGCTGCTCTGTAGTACTGTACAATCACCTGAGGAGATACAGCTTATTCCGTGGTAAAGAAACGCAGCTTATTGAAGCTTTGAAGTTTTAAAAGTTGCTCATCGTGGATTGCTTGCAAAGATTAAAGTCTGCGAATTAGAGTCTGCTCACATGATGGAGCTGTTTTTTGTATGAAACAGGAAAGGAGAGATGTCCCTAAATTCGTTTTTAAGCTGAAAAAAAAAAGTTACAACAGTGGATGTTACATACCTGGATGTGTGCAGCTTCTACCTCACTGGTATTGATCCACAATAGTTTTAAACTGCAAAATAGGCAGAGTTTAATGGACAAAACATGCACTGTGATGAATTTGCCATCTTCATGTGGCGCCTGGCCAGAAGATGGCAGCACCCAGCTATACTTTGGCCTCCTCTGATCTCTATTGTATCCACCACTCTGTTTGTGGATATGCTGCGTCCAATGATGGATAGAGATGTTTCGAGGCTGCACTCGCTCCAGAGTGTAGGTCACTGGGCTGATTGGGGGCCTGGTCCTCACCACTGCTCTCTACATTCAAACATGCTGAACCAGTTAACTGCGGCATTCCCGGATCGGCCCACGAATCAACAGCTGATCAACAGAATCACTCATGACACATCCTGGCAGTGAATACTAAACATAACTTAACAAATAGCTGTCTGGGGAAATGAATGAGGTGATGCCAGCCGTCTTGGAATACGCAAGTAGACAAATATACACAAACCTTTTAAATGACTGCTCAAACTTCGCAATAGCCTTGAAGTAAAAGTTGTTGTCCTATTGTTAGATATAGACAGCCGAGGTTTATTTCTGTTTGTATATGCTGGAGGGGGTTGTAGCTCTGCTCCTGTTGGCCCTGTTATTTGATTTCCTCTTTTACAAAGGCCACAGTCAGAGCTCATGTCAAAAGAATGCATGCAATAACAAAACAAGCTTGACTGATAAATACCCTCTTTTCTGTGTGTGTGTGTGTGTGTGTGTGTGTGTGTGTGTGTGTGTGTGTGTGTGCGCGTGCGTGTGTCTGTGTGTTTTTAAATGTGCATATCTGTGTGTGTGTGTGTGTGTGTGTGTGTGTGTGTGTGTGTGTGTGTGTGTCTTCAGGGCTGAGCTGTTAGTGATCTTCCTAGAGTGCGTCTGACAGAAACAGTCTTGCACACAAAAACCAAAGCAGCTTGAGACTCTTCCAACCCTCTAATGATGTTTAATGATACCTATCAGTGATGGGATACACACACTAACACACACGCACATGCACACACACACACACACACACACACATACACACACTCTGTTCCAACCCCTCCAGGAGCAGCAGCACCTTGCCGACTGTGGAATTACAGACAGGCGATAATCAGGTCAGCCCGCAGGTCCTCGGGGATTTGAGGTGTTCATAAACATTCCTGCTGCTCTTTTGTGTTACTTCCTGCGGTAAAACAGCAAGGCGCTCCAGTCAAGCCGACACAGGCTAGCTGGTGCGTTGTCTCGCCCCTGGGTGCACCATCCCCGTCTCTGTGTAGAGGTAGACACACACACACACACATACACACCTTCACTGGGATATTAAAACACACTCAGGCTTCATGTAGACATATCATCAGAATATTAACCACCTTATTAGCATAAAAAACCCTTCTAGTCATCTACATCTGATTTGACATTTGGCATTTAAATCAGTACCTCGACTTAAAATAATATCTAACAGCATTATACATTTCTTTTAAAGACTGAACAAATGTGAGTGTGTGTGTGTGTGTGTGTGTGTGTGTGTGCGCGCGCACGCGCGATATTACTTGAGGTTGATTCTCAGAGCCAACTACCTCCTCCTCCATGTACAAACCTTCTACAAACAAAGACCAAAAGAACACAAAGGCGTGGGTTCAGTGCATGCCTTTTTTTTTTTTTCAAGGATGTCAGCCTCTGCTTTTCAAAGATTTGACTCTTGCTCTGCAGTCAAACAAAAACCTTTTGGTAAATTGATTAGGCTCTCCAAACTTTTCAGGTTTTTGATGCAACTCAATGTGAAAAGTTCAATATTCCACTCGCTCTGCACGGAAAAGTTCACAAACATGTCTTTTTGCCTCCTTTTTTCTCCCTGTTAGTGACCCGGGGCCTTCTGCTGCAGCAGGTGCAGAGGGGGCTGTTGACTCTTTCTACTGGGGTCTCTCTACTGTTGAGGAAAAGAGGAGATGCTTGTGTGACAGCTCCAGCTGTATGTTCTAACTCAGTCTCAATTTAACTTTTCAAAACTTGTTGGAGATGTACATGGAGCACCATTTCTGGCAGTTGAGGACACATTTTGCAGACATGAGCCCTGTGAGTGAGATCAATGAAAGTATGATGTTTTTTTGCAGTTTGGTTTGATAGTTTTCTCCAGTCCGACTCTTGTTGCTTCATTTGTTACGTGATTTTGTTGTATCCTTCATCATTCGACCCTCCTTATGTCAATTTTGAGAATTAAAAAAAAAATACTTAAGAATCTGCGAGGAAGGATGAGACGGCTAAAGCAAAAGAAAATTTTGCAAATGAGTTTGTTATTTTTTTTGTTGAGAACATTTGAAAGTCAGAAATGAGCAGCATTGTTATCTTTAAGATAGAGGATATCATTGTTATCTTCTGTTTTATTGTTCGTGAAGAAATAATATTTCTGCCTCTTTCTAATGTCATTTTCCCTACATTACCATTCTGTAGTCAAACTCTCCCTACTTATTGATGGGAAGAATAACAGAGCACCACTAACCTGCAAAATGGGCCAAGAAAAATAAAGCAGGGTGGTTAGATTAAACTAGATTTTTCCTTTAACACTACTGTGTATTCCACTTCATTCTAATTTCCTCATTCTTCCTGTCCTTTGTCCAACCTGTTTTTATCCCTTTCTTTGCCCTGGTTGCCCTGTCCTTCCCCACAACTACGTTCCAAATACTGTCCAGACCTTGAGAGCAGCTCGGCTCTCTGTCTCAGCCCTCCTCAGTGTCAACATGTCTCCAGCAGAGCTATGTAAACAGCTCAGCCACAGCACAGGGCCCACTGTCAAAGCCTGATTACCCCCAAACAGCCCCCAATCGAATGGAAATATGAAATAAATCACAAGTGACTAGCTCTGCTCCGAGGGTTGGCATGGCTTTGCAGTTGTGGCCGATTCTGAGGGTCAGGTTTAATGCATCAAAATAAACAAGTCAGACCAGCTTTGTTTGTTGTGCACACCAGACTGCACAAGGAATATTTTGTATTTTGCTGTTTTAATGATGAAGCTGAGAGAGGAAATGGGCTGAGTTTGATTGATGAAGGGTATTCACTTACTTTACTTAGTAATGCCATAATGTACAAATACTCAGTGGTGGAATGTAACTAATTATATTTATTGAAGTACTGTACTTAAGTGCAAATTTTATGTACTTGCTCTTTACTTGAGTATTTTCTTTTAATGTCACTGTATAGTTTTACATCACTACATTTCAGAGGGAAATATTTTACTTTTTACTTCATTTAATTTATCTGAAAGCTTTATACACTATTTACTTTACAAATTAAGATTTTGCGGGAAAGAATCTAGAACAAAAAAATAGAGAACAAATGACGTTTATTAAATATGATGTTTTTTCATAAAGTGATTAATCAGTCAGTTTATACAAGCATGACTGAAATGATTAGTTCATTAATTATTTAGTCAGTTGACAGAAAATGTTATGTTTTGTTTTATTTTTGTGGGTTGTTTTCTGCACTAGGTACTTTTACTTTTGATACTTCAAGTACATTTTCCTGTTTACACTTACTTTCATTTGTAACAGTATTTTCACTCTGTATTGGTAATTTTACTTAAGTGAGGGAACACCATATTTTCTCTATCACTATAAATGTACTTAATTACAAGTACAAGTCTTGCATTCCAAGTTTTACATATACTGCATTCTAAAATGGCCCTGTCAATATTATATTATAACATTTTATATAATGAATTATCATTACTGTTGGATTACTTAAGTGAGATCAGTAGTTTAATGCTGTGGCTGGCGGAAGCGTGATACATTTCGACTATTTTATACAGAGGTGGGACCAGGTAATTGTTTTCTCAAGTCTCAAGTCTTTGCACTCAAGTCCTTGAGTCAAGACTGAAATGTCCCAAGTCAAGTGCAACTCCTAACTTTGAGTTTCAAGTCCTAAACAAGTTAAAATGCACTTTAACAGCAGAATGCTACTAAATTAAATTAATTCATTCATTTTAAAACCTTTTGGAAGTTGTTGTATATCTATAACTTTTTAACCCACATGTTTTGAATACTGCAGTTACTTTTTTTGTCATCATGTAGGCTAGTTTTTGTACATGAGCAAAATTTATCTTTGGTATAATTCTTTTTTCAGTTCGGTGAGTAATGTATATTAGTTCTTCATGGTTCTTCCCTGCAACTTGATTGGATATCTGTCAGACTGGTTCAAACAATGTGAATCTGGGGAAATAAGTGTTTACTTGCAGGGAATGAAAAGTGTTAACGATATTTAATTTCAGAAACAAAGGGAAATTCATTTATTTATGGCAATGTTTTAAAATAGCATACTTATAATATATATAGTTCTTTTTTTAAAATATTGATATTATGATAATAATAATATACTAGTTATTTGATATTCAATACTAATATTTGGTGGAAAGTATCAAGTATTTTCAAGTTAGAAGGCTCAAGTCTAAGTGAAGTCATGACTCATTGGTTTTAAATCAAGTTGCAAGTCCCTTTTTTTCTTTTTTTTCTTTTTTTTTTAATAAAAGAAGCACCTTTGTGACTTGAGTCTGAGTTTAGTCCAAGTGTGACTCGAATCCTCTGCTTAACTTTACTATAAGATAACACATCCTTTGGTCACAGCAGGGTTCAAATATCAATCTGCAAAGTAGATAAGATGTCAAATAGATGCAGCGGAGAAAACTATCTTTGCCCCTTAAATTAAGTGGAACTGAGGTATAAAGTAGCACAAAAGTACTATACTTGAGCAGACGTTCTTATTTCTTTTTCAGCATTGAAAGAGGAGATTAAAAAGCAGAGAAAAAGACAATGAAAGAGGAAGACAGAAAGTCCACGTGAAAGTACAAAACAATGGGCCAAATGAGTGGGATTAGGGTCTAGATCTGATACAGCCTACTGTCTGTGTGGGACTGAGGCAGTGGTTGTGGTGTTAACATGATGCTGTAAGTGTGATAGCCCTGTAATAGCATGTCATTAAACTGTTATGGTTACACAGCTCAGTGGAACAGAACAGTGGGTGTACAACCTTGAACAAGGCAAGGCTCTTCAAGCTTCAGCCCGGGAACGATCTATAGGGCAGAGGGGAATGTGTGTGTATGTGTGGGTGGGTGTGTGCCTCATCACAGCGCCCAGTCTGATTTGTGTATTCATCATTACAGTTTAAATAAGCACAGAGTCCTTGTGCCACTTTTCAAGTATTTGATCAAAATCCAGTATATCTAAGTTAAGCAGAGCTATGGCCCGCTACCCAAAGAAAACACACTGACAAAGCATGTTTCAGCTTCAAGCTTTTGCACAGAAGTTAAAGCACGAGAGCAAAAGAGAGGGAGAGGGAGAGAGATGTTGGCAATTGTAGAAAGGGGAATTTCTGGTTTGCCTATGCACAGTTGTTTTCGTGGGTTATTTTCTTGCTGTAGCTGAATGTTTACTGCCATGACTCAAACCGCTTTTATTATTTTACCTCAAATGACCACTGAAAACATGAAGACATGCACAAATTGTTGACTGAACCTAGTATGTATAACAAAAGTCTAGCATCCTGATTTGAAGAGTGTTTATAGAGCATGACCTTGCAGGCCTCGTTCTCATCTCCGTCCAAATGTGGTTACACCTCTCTTCCTCTGTGCCAGCATCTGTCTCTTTCTGACTATTTCTCCTGTCGCCACAGCTGAGTTACAAACCCCTTAAAAAAAACATCTAAATTAAAAATCTCTGCCCTGACCAATGTTATTACAATCTTTAACATGCCAGTAAACACTGATGAAGGCGAGCAGTAATGTGACCTGCATGTGGATTTATGCAGCCCTGTGAAGGCTGGCTAGCTGCTGGGTGGGTCGGTTGATGGTGCTGGGATACTGGGCTGTTGTCAGCCTCAACACTGGCCCTCTGATCTCTCTCTTTCTCTCTCTGTCTCTCTCTCCTCTGCTAACAAGCCCTTTCATTTCCTTTCTGGAAAATCTGTTCTTCATAATATTACACACACAGAGCTGGAGTGGGAAAGTGGGAAGACGCCAAGGAGAGGCAGAGGGAGTAAAATTTAGGAAATTTTCCAGACAAAAAGACTTGATTCTTACCATATTTCCATTCCATGTGGACATGGCTGGCTTCCAATGATGAGCACTGGCTGTGTGTGTTGGTCAAAGATATAATTGAAGGTTCACTCTCTGCTTGTTGATGGAGCGATGCTTAACAGTCTAGGCAAAGATGCGATTATGCATACGGAAGCTGCAGGGTATGGATGAGCTTTGTGCTGCACCACCACAACCAAAACACACAGACCAGGGGCACTTAATTAAAATTCAAGGATGTCCGGTGACTAAAATTTCCTCCCAGCAAAGGTCTGAACCCCATAATGTCTAAATTGCATCTACTAGCCTACCCAGTGTCTATAAAAATAAAAATGTAAATGGACCTGCACTTGTATTGCACTTTTCTAGTCATTGAACCACTCAAAGGACTTTCACACAACTAGTCACATTCACCCATTCACACACAGTCATACACTGAGGGCTGAGGCTACTGTCATTGCCACCTGCTACTCAGGTTTTATAAATTCATACACATTCACACAACGATGCAACAGCCATCAGGAGCAGTTTGGGGACCAGTATCTTGCTTAAGGATGCTTCAGCATGTTGACTGGAGAAGGTGGGGATTGAACTACCAATCTTCCGATTATAAGACAACCTACTGTACCACCTGCGCAATAGTTTCCCCGAAATCCACAATGTCCATATCATTTCAACAACATCAACTGTCATTTTTCAAAAGATAATACTTTTCACAAACAGACACATTCAACTTGTGTGGGAAACCAAGAGCTACTGTTACCATGAATACAATTTTGGTCCCCAGATTTAGCTGTAGAGTGAGTGCTCCTCACTTTCAAGCTGCTCTCCAGTACAGGCAGTTGCAGACCCAGACCCAGGGTGAGTGAGATGGAGGCAGCTGCCCACATGAAGAGAGGCTTCTCCCAGTCAGCCCTGAAATAACACTATCTGGTGAATTTACAGCTCGCAACAACTTAATACCATAGTGACTTTTGTCTGATATCTATTGTCGACAGAAAATGTCGTTGAGCATTTCCGATATGTAATTAGTGTAGTTAGCTTGTTTATATTACCTGAATTTCAGTGTCACACTTAAGGTCCCACTGAACCCTGTTCAAACTGTCAAACTCTGTATGGAAAGAAAAGGAACAAATAGTTGAATATTGTTGTGTTTTTGTCTTATATACACTTTTCTTTAATCTTTGTTTTGGTCTCCACCAACTTCTTAGGTAAAATATCCTGCTTCTCAGCTCCTTAATGCTACATCATATTAACCAACTAGATGCTACTGTGTTTATAGAATAATCAGCCAGGTGCTGCTGACACTATGAGAGCTGTGAGAGTGAATCAAAACACTAAAGTTGCGGGCCTTAAAACCAAAAAAAGAAAAAAAGGAAGAGCTAAAATGCTACGTAGAGCTTAGGGGGAGCTGCAGGGTCAGGAGATCATTTTCTTTGGGTTTGTCACAACAAGCAACACCCTTTACATCAAAAACAGTCATGTAATCTGTAATTGATATAACACTTTTGATTAGTGCAGCTTTAATAATTTGTTAAACAACATGTGCTAGTGAACTGCATGTCTGTTTGGCTTGTTTAGTACTTTAGGGGGAAAAAAACTCATGAAGAGAATGTATCCGCTGAAAGAAGAAAGCAGGATTAACGATACAATGAATGACAAGCTTGGTGATGGCAGGAGGCAGCAGTAAGTCAGTATAGAGACCAGCATTCAGCTTGACCCTCACTGATCTCTGCTGTCTATAGCACTCAGAGCCAAAGAAAGCTGATTCACTTTCAAAAAACACATCACTTGTCAAAAGGAGCTGTCAGACGCTAAGATAGGAAGGCACTTCAATTAGAAGATACAAAAGTAAGCGCGGTATCCTGGATGTGACGTTTCTGTTGATCTGGCGTTTTTCTCCAAAAAGAGCACAGAGACAATAGAGACTAAAATAGAAAAAAAAAAAACAGAGGAAGAAGAAAGGGGGAAGAGGGGTTCTAAGGGAATGTGTTGAGAGAAAATACTACTAATACATATTTAAATAATAGAATGTTTAAAGGGACAGTTCACTCAAAAATGTTCTTACCTGTATTGTTATATACATATCTACATATCCATGTAGATTGTTTTGAGTTGCCGAGTATTGGCGATATGGGCTGCAGAAATGTCTGCTTTCTCTCCAATATAATGGAGCTAAATGGCCTATGCTCACTCTGCTCAAAGCACCAGAAACATACATTTGAAAAACTCAACAGCAATATCTCTTTCCAGAAATAATGACCGGGTTACTCGAAATAATCCACAAACCTTGTTGTGAGTAATTTTATGTAGGAAATATTTTCTTTCTGTTGAGCCACACCTGTCAACCGTATCACCGCACAGACGAAGGCATGCATCTATATGGGCGAGAGGTTCATGGTTCAATCTGTAAAGTTAGCTAGTTGGAGTGCTAGATGAGCTAGCAATAGATGCATGCTGCATGGAGGAACGGTTGGCGGGGGTTGTTCAAAAAGAAAATAGTTCTCACATGAAACAGCTCACAACAAGGTCTGCTGGTTATCTTGAGTAACTGGGTCATAATTCCTGGAAAGAGACGTTTCTGCAGGGTTTTTCAAATGTGCATGTGAATTATTTATTTATTTATTTATTTATTTATGGCACTTTGAGTACCACAAGTGAAGTTTCATCTATTTCCATTATATTGGAGGGAAGGCAGACATCTCTCAGGCCAATACACTCAGCAACTCACAAAAAAATATCTAGATTGATAAATAGCAATACAAGTAAGAAAAAAAACGTACCTGTTACCATCAACCCGCATACTGTAGTGAGCAAACCATGACAGCAGCACTTACAAAACAAACCATGACATTTTGAAATGATTTTCCCAACCATTTGTTTGAGCTAATGCTAGTGGAGCATACATATCAACTCTCAAAGACTTCAGATCTACTTAAAAAAGCTATCCACAAACCACTGATTTGACAGGCATCTTGTGAAATGGATAATGTTCAGAGTGTTTTTTCTAGAAATGAAAATGAAAAATAATAGCTCAAATTTCAGAGACCATCAGTTTCAAGCGAGAGTAGTATACCATAATGACATCAGTTTGACATGAAAAGTTTAGTGTTCATGGTGAAGGATTATCTCAAGCAAGTTTCAGGTCTGTAGGTTCATTTCTATGTTATACAGGAATAAATGGAAAACCGTGGCGGTTGAGAAGGGAGTAACTCAATGTAAAAATGAATGGTAACTTTTGAAAAATGGTCATTAGTTAATGTAACATGATTTGCTACAGGGCTAACATGAAAAAAATCTACTGGTTCTGTGATTTGAATGAAGGAACCATTCAAGACTGAAGAAGAAGAGCGAACCTATTAGTGGAGAAGTCCTATAATTAATTTTATTGTGCAAGCCCAATTTGAATTTTTTCTTTACTACTTCTACTTATGCATATCTTCTATCCTTCAGTACCCAAGCATCTTCCTTGCCTCATCTCCTCCATTTGCCATTTTTCATTCCTTTACTCCTTTCTTATTTTATGTATTTTATGCTGCCTGTCCACTTGTTATTTGCTTTTCTCATTTTTTCTTGCAAACATATCTCCTCTCTCCCGTCTTGATTCCTCCTCCCGTCTCTTTTCCCCTCTCCTCCCCTCTCCCTTGAGTTCTGTGTTGAGAGCTCAACAGTAGAATTTGTTTTGCTGCCTCTCATCAGATTAGTGTTGATTTTTCTGCCGCCAAGCCGCAGTTCAGCAGAGTGGATGAACTTCTTTAACTGTTTATCAGAGGCGCATTTACACTGCAGCGCTCAGCGGCTCCGCGGTTTGTTACCTGCCATTTACTATGAAATAAAAATCGATGGATGCTGAAATGTGATTTTATGGCCCGCCGTTATTGAGACCAATGATGATTTCCTGCTTAACAGGATATGGAATGTCAGTCCCACTGGTGTGTTGTTTCAACAGCGGAAAGCGGTCATATGAAGAGCTGGTGTAGTAACAGTAGTTTTAAAATTTGTTGGGATAACTCCGCTTGACATTTGTATCCAGGAAGTCTTTCAATAGTGCAAAAGTTTTTTGGTCTCATGGTGGTTGTCTGGATCGATGGGCAGCAAGTCAAAGTTCAGTATCAAATCATAATATCTGCTGTTGCAGCTTGAATCCAACATCCTGTGGTGACTGTGCTGCGCTCATAACTCCCCGCACACTCTGTCATTTACCAAACTACAAGGGATTCTGGGCTGCCCACAATAAAAACAGTAGTTAAGTTGAAGCCTCTCCACTCGAGAGGAGTTGTGCGCCAGACAATGATGACACAGTGTCTTGTCAGAGCAGTAATGACTGAGATTTACACTCTATTATTAGAGCTGGGCCCCTTTGAGCTGCCCTCGGAGACCCCTTCCTCTCTCATACAGATCCAGCGAGAGGCAGAGCACAGATCACAGCTAATGCACTGAATCACCGACCACAGGATAGCATGCTGATAAGAGGTAAAATCATAGTGTTTGCATAAGTGTGTGTGCATCACTGTGACAACGTGTCCTCATGCCTCCCGTGCTTTTAAGAAGCACAAATTAAAACGCCGGCTTACAAGATGTAATTCTGTACAACTGCTGCTTGTATGTGTGAGTGTGCAGAAATAACAGCAAACAAGGTGACCCAGTCTGCATGCTGACCCCATAAACTGCTGTTAAACACTCATAATAACAATCTTAGTGGATTTGGTAACAGGATAAAAGGAAGTAAAGAGGAGTGGAGGTTTAGTCAGCACAATGCAACACCATCAATTATTTGTTCTCATTACTTATCTGTGTCTGCATTCGACATGAAAATACTCGCCAGATTACAATCTGATCACCACTATTCTTCAACCAAATAAAATTGGCAAGTAAAAGGCTAGAGAAGGTCAGGGGTTTGAGAACTTTTTTTAATATATAAGTGTATTTTCTCTTTTTTCTCCTTGCACGCCCTCTGCAGGTCTGCTTAACAGACTGTTGTTTGTTATTATTATTATTATTATTATGTTTCTCAGTAATTACACATGCTACTACAGAGATGATAAGCATCAGGAGCAGCGGGAGCTCCAGGACAGGGTCGCGCAGCTGCAAGGCCATTTAGTCTCCACATTCCTTCTCACTTGCATTAATCATATGTCTTTATTTTGAATCATCTTCATGTGATTGCAGAATCTCTTTTCCAGCAGAGAAAGCTAAAAGCTATGTTGGATGTATCACAGTCCCCAAAACCTAGCTAATAAAGTCATACACCACTGTACACACTAATACCGAGCATGCGAAACACAGAGATGTAGATGTCCTCGCCAGGTGTTTGTCAAACATTTCAGTAGCCTCTATTCCTCCAATGTTCGGTGAAAGTGAGACAACACATACAGACTGGTAAGTAGACACACTGAGCAGAAAAATTTCCCATCTGTCACGCATAAACATGCATGTTTGCACACTCGTGCACACACCCTCAAAGAGTTGTAAGCTCTGGGGACGGGGGCTGCTGCCAAAGGAGGAGCAAACGGGAGGCAAAGGGATATGGGCAGAGAGGAAGAGCAGGGTGAGAGGACGAGAGGGAAAGGGCCCACTATCTCAGCAGGCGGTTCAGAGCTGCCTAGCAATGTCACCATGTCATCGCCATGGGAACACAGAGCCTGCAGACTCTTTTGGACTAATAGGCAGTTGTCAAGGCAATGATAAGATAAATGCAGCGTTTGATGGAAACATAGAGCGATGGGCCTGATAGGCACCAAGAAGCCCAAACAATCAGCAGAGAGCTGCTGAGAGGGAAGAACTGTACGGGTGGGGGGAGAGAAAAAAGGGCAACAAGCCCAACAGACAGGGGTAGAGCGTGGGGGAGATAGAGGGGGAGAAAGGGTGAGGGGAGAAAACAGAGGGTGGACTCCCACCGGACAGGCAACGTCAAACCTCTTTCTCTCCCTCTGTCTCTGCCAGGGTCTCTCTTTGTCTGCTGGGCTTGTTGGCATTTTTTCTCTTGATTTCTGCCTCATTCCCCCTCTTGCTATGTGACCTGCACACTAACACTTGACTGTAGAAACAATCTAAACCTGCTGCTATGTGTGTGATATGTTCAAAGACACACACACATATACACACATGTAGAGGGGAGGGGGTATGTGCTTATCTAATGTTGAGGATTGAATTCAGTTAGCCCCAGTGGGATTGGGTTAGGAGATGTCAGAAAGATAGATGGGCATCATGCTGGAACCCCCCAGCCCCCCTCTGCACCCCTCAAATTGTTTTGCATGTGTGTGTGTGTTTACCATACACATGTGCACTCAAATAACACATTACATCCACCTATGTGTGAATCAAAAACATTTTATAGGTCAAATCTGTTTTTTAATTCTACACAAAAGAAAAGGTTCATATCATATTATCAAAAAGTTAGATGTAATATGATTGTCTTGTCTTATTTTTATGCATTTGCACTGGCGATAGTCGGGGCTGGAGGCATTTTGTTTTCAAGTTGTCTGTTTGTACGTCCATCTTTTACATTCTTGTTGACATGATATCTCAAGAGTGCCTTAAGAGACTTTCTTCAAATTTGGCACAAACGTCCACTTGGATTCAACAATGCATTGTATAGATTATGGTGGTCGTAGGTCAAAAGTCAAGCTTGCTGTGACCTCACCTGTCTCATCCTTGTTAACACAATATCTCCAGACAACACCTAGAGGTAATTTCTTCAAATTTGGCACAAACGTCCACCTGGACCCAACAATTTACTGAAAAGATTTTGATGTTCAAAAGTCAAGGTCCCTGTGACCTTTCATCTGTTTCATTCTCATGAATGTAAAATCTCAAGAAGGTCTTTGGGGATTATACTCAAATTTGGCATAAATGTCCACCTGGACTCAACGATCAGCTGATTAGAATTTGCTGGTTAAAGATCAAAGGTCCTCACAAAACCTCACAGAAAATGTATTTGGCCATTACTTGAGAATTCATGCACTAATTAAGACACAATTTCACACAAATGTGTAGTAGGATAAATGATAAATTGACAACATTTTGTATTCAAAAGGTCATCTTCACTGTGGCATTGTAATGTTCTGCAAAAACACTTTTCTGGTCATTACTTCGCAAATTATTTTGGGAACAGAGGGGGAGAAATTTGGTCAGGCACTGAATTGGTGACACTAATTTTGGGTGCCCGCCTTGAAACTGTGCTGATTGTAAAGATCCCCTATTACAGGGGATAGATGAGTGTGAAGAATTCATGTTTTCACAGATAATGGATGTAGACTATCAGTGGCAACTTAAGTGGTTCGTGGAGACCATACCACAGCCAGGTGGTAATTCTAATTTGGCATATAGAATGAGTACACTATATAACAGTGCAGTATTTGAAGCAAACATCATACACAGAATCAGTAACTGTCACCAAGATTGTATACAGCAATACCAAAGATGGTGACATTTTCTCCCAGGCCTTCCTGGGCAATTGATGCATGCGGGAACTCCAGTAGCTGGTCAAGCCCGTCTCACTGATCTCTGTCCTGCAGTAGAGTCTGTCCATTTGCCCCTGATGCCCCCTGATGGAAACTAAAGGCACTTTGAGTTGTTTTCAACTGTTTTGTCAAGATTATGAGAATAGAAAAAGAAAAGAGTAAAAGAAGCACAGCACCCTTTCACTATGCAGTGTAAATGCTCGGTGTAAATGTGTGTGTTTGCACTGTAAGAGCTGTACCTCCGGCCTTTGGCCTCTGACTGGGTTCCCCTCTTAGTGTTGTGGTCATATATTGATTTGCTGACAGTTGTGCAACAACACAGTCCGACTTCTCTTTCTCAGTTTTCTTTCTGTTTCTGTCTTGCATACATGTACACACATGCACAGACACACACAGACAGGGTCAAATGATCTTTATCAAAGAAGTCATTCTAACTCTGAACAGGATCACAATCTGAGTTCAACAGCTTTGGATCCTATAAAAGCTTTAGACATACATTGTGTGTTTCTTTTGTCTGCCTGTGTCGCACAAATGCATGCACACACATTCGAATAGACACACGCTACCTATATGGGTGTGTATGGCCCGTATGATCTTTTCTCCAGAGAGTCTGATGGAGTCTGATGCCCTGCAGTAATGGTTGGCCATACCTGGCCATAGCTGCCTGCTCATAGCCTCAGGCTACTGCTTAGCAATTCCTCTCTGAATACAATGGGCTGCAGGCTTACACACACACACACACACACATACACACACACACACACACAAACCCATATACATCCAACAGACCTCTTTCAAAGCTGCTGTCCAGTAATGAATTTCCAGACCTTGGAAAGCTCCTTCTGATACACTTCAAACAGGTACTAACAAAAAAAGACAGACTGCTCCTTCATCTTGCCCTACCTCCACCGCCTGCGTCTCTATCACCTCTTGAAACCCAGACAAAGTGCATTTATCAATCACTAAAAGCAGCAGTGTGCGCCTAAATGTATCCTTCATATCAATTTTAAGAACATAAAAATCCAACTGTTCTTTTGTAGGACTACATCAACCTTCATAAATGAGCATATTCTACATCTTAAGTGTGCCTCCTCTCTACCTGTCCACAGCTTTAGGATGGGTTTATTTTTGCTTATTTGTTGTTTGACAGTGGCGAGTCATACAGAGGAGCAAGTTGCAGGAAGTACAGGATCCACATATGAAGACATGCCAATCACAGTCTTAGAGAAGGCAGAGAAGAGAGACGACAAGAGAGGTGCTACAGCAGCCTCTCCAACCAGCGTTTGAAAAGAGAATACATTTCTGTCACACTCACTTCCCGTCTGCCCGATCAGCCTGTTCAAGTCGGGAAGAGGAGACACACGCAGACACATACACACAGATACACACACCAGGCATCTCATGAATGTGGTAGGCCTAAAACACACCTACTGTCAAATGACTGAAAATACATACTCTTATACTGTAAATATTGCTCTTTACGAATTACATCTTCCGTGCTGAATCAGAAAATGGTCTGAAAATGCAATTGATTTCACTCCTAACTCATCAAATAACAATGGTTGTTATGTTGCCCTCTGCGTCAGATAACGATGCGCTGAGGGACCCTTTGGTAGCTGTATGAGACTTACCTGGCAGCTGCTTTTTTTGATACACCAAGCAGCTTCTGTATAGTCGGAAGAAAGTTTGCGGTGGGTGGGGGCAGAGATGGATGGGTCAAACAAACACAGGACTTGTACCCGGGAGAGAGGTATTCATTTCTCATGTTAAACCAAAATAATATAGTGTGCTAATATGAGACGCCGGAGGGGTACCTAGAGCATCATAGTTTCATAGTTTGACAAATAGGGCCAAAGACC
Organism: Plectropomus leopardus; assembly: GCF_008729295.1. Taxonomy (NCBI): domain Eukaryota; kingdom Metazoa; phylum Chordata; class Actinopteri; order Perciformes; family Serranidae; genus Plectropomus; species Plectropomus leopardus. Next base: position 18,264,798 of record NC_056467.1, on the reverse strand, counting down.
AAGTAGCGGTGTTTGACAAGTTGAGAGTGAGAATGTGATGGAAAATGTCCATTCCAGTTTCTCAGAGTCCAAGGTGTTGTGTTTAAATTTCTTGTTTGGTCAGTCCAAAATCCAAAATATACAGTGTTGTATGATAGAAAATAGAGAAAAGTAGGAAGTCTCCATATTTGAGGGGCTGAAACCGTATTTTCTGCCTTTTTTTATGGGAAATTACTTGACGATTGATCAATTATGAAATAGCTGGCGATTATTTTTCTATCAATTGACTAATCAATTAGTCGACTGACTGCTGCAGCTCAACATGTCGTAAGAAGGGCTGTAAGATAGATGGGCGCATCCTTAAACATAGTTTATTTGCCATAATTACAGTCTTTCTCTAACCTTAAAGGTTAGATATTTGGGGAAAACACCTTTTCGCTTTTTTACAGAGAGTTTGATGAAAAGGTCAAAGATGAAGCTACTGCCAGACGCTTTTTAGATTATTTTAGCAAAAACAGGAGGAAACAGGTGCCCTAGTTCTGTCAGTATTTTTAACATGTTATATTTTATTTGTTTTATTTATATTTATATGTTTTATTTTATTTGCATACACAGCCAAAAAAAATGACAAGTTGTGGTTACTGAGGTTATGTGCAGGACTCTTTAGACAAATATTTTTAACAGGGGTGTTTGTGCCTGTTTCCGTGTATATGAGGGCAGGGTGATTTAGAGTAGTGTAAATATAAAACCCTGACTTCCTGTTGTCTCCTCCATTATGGCAGCCAGGGAAACTTAATCTGCCTGAGGACTACAGCTGCCTGCCAGCCTACCTCACTACAGTCTCCCTTTACTCCCCGTCGCTTCTTTCCTGCCATCCTCCAACTGTTTCCTCTCTCTCTCTCAGCAGCTCCCTTCACTTTCACTCCCTCATTTCTCACCAGTGTTTCCATCATATCATAAATCCTTACACACATGCGCACAAACTGCTTAGGTTTCCTGTTGGACTCTCTTACAGTCTCCGTTGGGAGAAAATGACAGGACGGCAGGAAATGGTAAGACAGACAGATTGAGGGAGAGAGGGGGGACAGGAACGAAGGACAGGACAGTGAGACATTACCCGTATGTGGTGCAGCGGGCGGCAGCCATATTTATCTTCTATTGTAGGTGTGGTGGCCCCTATGCGATTATCTAAGTTCTTCTTTTTTTTTTACCTTGACCTTGCGTGTGGGGGGTATTTTCCAGTCAGCAGAACGCTTTATCTCTGAGAGCAACAATCAATAAGGATAATTAATGATGCCCGCCGCAATGATAGCCTCAGCAGTCATTACCAGGCATTAATCCATGCAGTCAGAGAAGGGTCAAGGCCGGCCGCATCGCTCACCTAGGGGCGGGGCGCAAATTAAAATAATCTACACACCGGCCGCTCTGTCAGGCCTTTTCTGATGCATTCACCTCCGTCGGACCATAATTAAAGATGGCCCATTGCTAGGTGGTGGGGTGCCTGGGTGACAATCCACTGCGATGTCTCTTTAATATACAACACTTAGCCTGGAGGATGACACTAACAGCAATCTGCAGGAACTCATCTCACCTGCAAGCCTGGGAGGGTGGATGTTTTTTTTTTTTTCTTCTAGATATGCCAGGACATAAATCAAATGCACAACATGCAATTTTCTAATAACGCAGCGCCATCAGAAATGTGATTTAGCAGTAAATATAATTTGGTCTGGGTGTGAGACATATCAAGTGGATGTATTATCTTTGCAGTAATGCTGTGCTTAGAGAATGAAATATCACAAAGACATGTTGTAACAGGTGATCTTAGGATAACTGAATACTGGAGACATACCATAATGTCTTAATATAAGATATAACACTACATAAGATGTTGAGCAGATGATGTCTTTGCAAGAGATTCAATAGTTTGTAACAAAAATGTAGGTACAACCTAAGTTTAAAGACAAAAAATACAAATCAGATGAAAAAATGTAGCTGATAGTGATCACTGTATCTCACTGTCATCTGATGTTTTTTCATTTTTCAAGCGGGAAAGCACAGCCCAACAAAATGGTATTATCCTCTCTTCTTTTTTATATGCTTCTGATTGGCTCTAGCACCACATCAGGGGGAGGGAGCAGCGGAGCCTTCGAGTGCCCACCTTGTTGTCAAGGACATTTACATTAGCAGTTTAAAGTTTGGAGGAAAAATTCGGCTTGATTCCATAATTCATGGATGACATTTTCATTGTACTTAAACTTTAGGGTAAAAATTGGAAATGTGAGATTTAATTTCCTGTAATGTTTAAATTACTTTCTGCTTGGCCGGCGTCCAAGCGCGGGGAAGCGCCGAGGGGCAGAGAGGAGATGTTTAAGCAGAGGTTGCTCTTGCTGCCAGCAGAGAAGTAGAGAGAATCTATAATAATGAAAAATGCATTTATCCTCAGCTGCCATTCCTCCTTTTTCTCCCCTCTGAAAAACATTGCCGCGAAAATGCACGCGTATTAGTGAGACAGAATAGGGTATGTGTCACATTCAACATGCACAAGCAAAGTGAAAAATAACTACATCAGAATCAAAAAGCCTCGAGTCTGTCGAGATGGAACTTATCCTGAGCAATGAGGAAAGTCAAACAGTGAGCATCAAGAAGGGCGCTTGATGATGATTGACAAGCATTGGTTATATCTCACTCCCACACATGATTACGCCGTCTTCATCTATCCTCCAGTAGCTCTCTCACCTTCAGCTCTGTTTGGTTAAAGTGAAGAGGCGTGCAGGCGCAGCGCAAAACGCTCATGTGATCTCTATGAAGTCATCCTCACCAAGTTAACTTCTCTTTCCCACGCTTTAAATGTTCATGTTATTAGTCTTAACACTGGTCAGGAAACAGAGGGGCCACAGGTTTGAACTTCCGTTGCAGGAAGTTAAAAATTTGCGCACATGCAGGCTCTAGCAGTAGAAGAATGTCAAACATGTATGTGCAAGAAAAATCCAGAAATATTTCAGTAAATGATGTGCTTACAGTGTAGCAAGTCCCCTATGTAAGAATTTCTCTGATTAATTTCAGTGAAACCAGTGGTGGAGATAAATGTTTTATATGTGGAGTAAACACTGCCTGTAGACTTTCCAACCATGGCAGTCATGTTGAACATTTCCCAGCATGCACTCTTGTTACTGCGACATTTATTTTTTTTAATTTTACATCACATCACTGGTGATTTAGACCAGCAAATTAAACACAAGGAGAGGCATAAATTTCTTCCTTGCAGGCCAATATACACCTTCTCAGTTTTTATAGTCTCATTTTTCCCAGTGTTGTAACTATACACTGGAGTCACAAATGAATTGACCCAAGTGATTAGATATTGAAGCAGCTCCCTTAAACATACTCAGGATTTTATGTGTAATTGATAAGTGAATTTTACACATTTGTTTTTTTTTTTCTCTCTCTGCTGATTGTTCTGCTAACAGTGTTCTCCCCATTTTCTTCTTCTATTTCCATCCAACAAGGTAATGGAGAATTACAGAGATTAGTGATATGCATATAAAAGACTGTCAATCATTTAAAATTAATTCTGTAAAGCGTCTGATGATGTGACTGTTAGATTGCTGATCCTCAGACATGAGCCGTCATTAGGCAACAGAGGGAGTTGTTTATGGAAAATAGATTCTTCTGCTGACTGTGTTTGGAAAAATGTTGAGTTTGTGTTTACTGATCTTACTAGGAAGAGCGTTGTTCATTTAGTAAGTTGTTGGTGTGTACAGGCTGGTTTTTTTTTTGCATAATCGGAGCAAAGTTAAAGCTCTGCGATGTACAGTACTGTGCAGAAGTGTTAGGTTATCATAAATCTTTGTTTTAGCAAAGTTGTAATGATGATAGATAGATCAGTCTCACGCAACTTTAGCCTGTTGAAGTTGTTTTATTCTGAAATATTTTCATTTTTAATACTGTATACATATTTTCTGTAAGTTCCGGTTGTTTTTTGGTACTTATACATAAGTATGATCATTATAACCTTGCTAAAATAACAAAGTTTAAGGTGGCCTAAGACTTTTGCATATAGTACTTTACTCTTCAGTTGGTTTGATTTACCTAAATATACAGTTTAATCATTTGTGTGTATTATCCTGTATATTTCTGGACAAGTGCCAGTGTGCACCCCTGTACGCACCCCAGTATTGTCATCAGGTTAGCCGGTAGGATTCCTGATATCGCTGAAACCTGCCAGCCGGTTAATTAGAGCAGGCATCCAGCCGCCCTGGCTTCATTTTACTATCAGCCACAAAGCCACTTACTCCATAATTTCCTGCCTGAATTGGAGGGCTTTACTATCGCTCACCCAGGCAGATCGGAAGTTTCCCTTTATCTCCTACATAAAGCCAGCAAGCTGCACCCAAACTAAGCAGGCCCACCACCAGAATACATACATTATGATTACAAGCTGAGGGTGTGAAGTTGAGACACAGGCAAGCTTCAAACCCCCAGCAAACAACAGATAGGATTGTTTGGCTGCATGTGTGTGTGTGTCACGGTTAAAAGGCTGTGAGAGCTTTCAAGTCTCAAGTTTTTTGCTTTTTTGTTGGGTTTTTTTGCAACTCATTGCGGGCATGTGTGTACATTTCATATTGGTGATTACAAATTTCGTGTGTGTGCCCTTGTCTGAGTGTGTGTACATGCTGTCGTCCACTGTGTCACGCTGCCTTTTAACTTTTTATGGTTTTCTCTTCATTAATTGAAAACATGACGGGGTGCTCTCGGGGCCTGATGGATGGAGCAGGAGAATTGAGAAAGCCATTAGCTTTACTGGAATCACAGCCTGTCAAGCAGTCAATACACACTGCTTTATGTGTCTGCAAGCAAAGATGGAACAATTATCCCTTTTATTAGGCAGCCACTGCACGCACGGACACATGCATGTGTGTGTGTGCACACACGCACGTGCATTGCAAGCGAAAGGAGGGCAGCAATAACGATCAGCTAAAATCAGTCATTCATTACTGTCAAGTACACCTGACTCTCAGCTTATTAAAAACAGGCATAATAGGAGGAAGGAGATCGAAAAACTTAATTAGTAAACAATTGTGATTAGTAACCTTTGGAATAAATAGACATTTTCTGACTTTGACTTTTAGAGCAGTGTTATCAGGTATCAAATTAAACTACAAGTTACACACACAGTTTGCATTTCATTTGCATATCTTCCTGTTTCTGCACAAGCTAACTGTTCATATCTATACAAATCACTCCAACTCTGTTTCTATTTGCTGCAAGCTTCGTCTGGATCTCTGTCACAAAGCCGCTCTCACTTTTTATTGTGTTTTTAATGAGTGTTAATGCATGATAAACGCATGCAAAAGCAGGATGATATGGAAGCTATGAATAACGCGGACAGATATCCAGAGCTGTCCCTGGCCTCCCAGCCCCTTGTGGGGGTCATGCCCCCTCACTGAGCAGTGCTGAGCAGGAGGTGGGGTCACAAGGTCATGACCCGGGGGCTGGTTCAGTAATAGCAGGACACTGCGGGCTGTCTGTGAGGGTACTGACTGGTGCTGCAATCAATACAACAGGTACAGGAGCAGCAGAGAGGCATCTCTGAGGGGATCTGCATTTTTAGAAAGTACATGTATTGTATGTAGTGAAACATGCAACAACTCATACATGACCCCAGCGATTGTAGCGTAACTATTAAGACTGTTGACTAATAACTAATTTGTTTTGGGTAGGGGGGGACTTCATGTTGATCACATGACCAACTGAGACAGTGAGGATGGAAAAATAAGAAATGAAGGGAGAGTAAAAAAGGACCGTGTCTTTTTTCTACCACATCTCTGCCATTGCTATATAAGCGGTGAAGCACTTTACATAAGATTTATTACATCCAAGCAGAAATATTATCTTCTGTGGGTGCCATTCATCACCAGAGCCGTGAGACACTGTGAATGATACCACCAAATTATGTAGATCAGCCATGTCTGAGGGGACGATTCAATTTGGTAACCTTGGTAACCCCAGGTAGTCTGAACACCCCAGTTCCCCAACACATAACCAGATTTTGGCACATAACTTAGCAAGTTCAAATAACTAAAACACACATAATAAAACAAAAAATATTGTATATAATTAAATTTAAGCAGGTTGTGAGCATGAAAACACACAAACACAGAGCTCAAACACCGGAGACTGCATGAAAATAAAGATGTAGTAACTTAAGAGACCATTAAATACATGAAGAGATGGATGGATGTTGCGAGATTATGCAGGTTGGACAGAAGTTATTGAGCTATTGGCCACAGATCAACCTCAGTTGGTCATTTGGGGTTTCTGTGGCTTTGGTTTAGGCCATGCCTGTGAATACTGTTGGCAAATATAAACATTTCCTGTCAGTGGCATCCTCTGGTGTTCTTTAATGGCACTAGTTTGAAGTCTGATTTGTAGCCTTGGTGATGACCCACATTTAATTGTTGTTCATTCACTTTTATCTAATGTATCTAATGTTCTATTTATCTAATGTTTTGCTAAAGCTTGTGCGATAGAGCTCAGTTGTTGTTTGAAAAACTATTAAAACAACACAATTATTGAGCCTCACTGTTTCACTGGGTGACACATTCCTTCATGACAATTACATTCAGAAATGCACCAAATGTGTATTAATCCTGAGATGAAAGTAGTCAAGCCATCAATTACATTTGCTGTAATTTGCTAAGGAAATTACTTAGCACTTTCTTTAAATGAAACTATATATGGGTGACCCGTTTATCAGGTGTTACATCTTCAGTAGGAATCAATAGACTTGGGGCAGCATGCCAGAATAGTAGCAGATTAGAGAAGCGACAAAAGTGTTGTGAGACGCAAAACACATTGTTTGTTTTGGCCCCCTGATGGGATTTAGTATTATTATTATTGTTATTTGTATTTCATTTTGACTTTCAACCTTGTGTTTACACTTGCTCTTTGGACCTTTTGTGGTCCTCCATGGTTTCAATTAAGTCATAGACACACCTCTGCTTATCCTTGATCAAAAACCACCCACATATTAAAAGACAACAACCTTCACATCTCACCCCCTCTGGATGCAAAGCATTTATATACAGTGCTTATCGTATATTTAATTGTTTCGACTCACATATTATAGGGCACTTAACTCTGCTGTTGTTCAAAGTGCACACAAATGTTTTGTATAAAAATAATACAAGTTTCTCTGAGCCCAGGTAGGTGTATCATAATTACCAATCATCTCTGAGCGTGTTCAGAAACAGGCATCTTCTCCCCCACTCACTGCCGTTTACTCCAGCGCTGAGCTGACTCAATTATGATGCAAAAGGGTGTTTTTGAAAAGCCTGGCTCATTTCTAATTAAGCCACACACTCATACCTATTTGTAGCTCATGTCCTGACATAATGCAAATGCTATGTAAATTAACTGCACTGATCTCCTGCTAGCTCCGCACTCAGCTCCTCGGAGACTAGCAGGGCATTTAGTCATACTTTATACTAGTTTGGTTTCTCATTGGCTGAAACACAGGCAGAGACAGATATACTGATGGTTTCAGCTTGGAAACAGACAGCACAGGAGCCTGCAAATAATTCCTTTAATTGTTTCCCATCTCAAGCTGCCTCCTCCCTTTCTCTCTGCTTGTCAACATATTGATCAGTAATGATTATAGATGCTTGAGTCATCCCTTCTGTCTTCTCTTCCTGTGGTCTCTAGATGCCTTTACAGCGTACAACCTGCCAAACCTCCAGCCTGCAGAGCAACCAGTGGGCTGTCTCCCCCCCTTCGCTTTACTTTGGCCCCCAGCTGAGGCTGTTTAGTCAGGCCATTAACACGCTCGCTCTGCCGTCACTAAACAACCATATAACGGCTGGTTAGGCAGCTGACTGACCGTCTCTGAATGCTGTTGGAGGGGTTATGGCCCAAACCATGGCCCTGCTATTGGTGGGGATGTGAGCCTGACATTTCTCAGGCTTTTGTGATGCTGCCTGGAAGGCTCATACAATTTTACTATGTATATATAATATTTTTTTGTATTATGGCTTAAAAATTCAGGCACTAAACACATTTTTTGGCAAAAATAGATAAGTCAGTGGTGGGCTGAGGATCTATTATATTTCTCAAAAAGCTTCTTCTAAAAAGGATATGCACGGTTATGTCTTGTACACATTATTTATGAATAAACTGGGTCATACTATTAGTCTCTCTATATTGGATAGGGCTGGGCGATATTGGAAAAAAATCACATCTCGCAATATTTTTGACGAAATACCCAATATATGCGAATATTGCAGGGTTGCTTTGACAAAATATTTACACAATGAGACTTTTGATAAATATTCATCAGTAAAATAGATATAATGACCAAATAGGTAAAGGCAAATAATAAAACAGCTAGAAGAGTCACTTTACTATAATTCTTTTAAACCAGGAAAAGACAATAATTGTGATATTCCCATATCACAATATCAATATACAACCCAATATTGATATTCTGCCATGAGGTCCATGTAATAGCTGTTCTGGAGCTTTGGATCCTATCACATAATCTCCATCAGCAAATAAAGTTCGCCAACTACAACAAAACAAAATTGTAGATGTTTCCTTTTTTTCTCTTTAATTTCAAGTATTAGTTTAATTAACTAAGCCGTTAGTCTTATTAGTCAATTCTGATTCATTTTTTACTTCATTATAACTATGTGAATTATAACACTCTAAAGTTGAGAGACTATCCTACCACAATATCCATTTAGTATCTCTTTCAGAGCTTTCAGTCATATCGTATGATATCATATTCGTATTATATTCAGATGGCATTTGCCCCATTGTCACTGAATTTTAGTTGTTTGAATTAAATTAATTAAGTTATGAATTAATTTAAAAAATGTAAAATTAAATTATTTGAATAAAGAATTAAGTCTTGATTAATGCAATCAATTAATACTTAAATTGCTTGAAAAAATCCATGAAAGATGGACATATCCATCATCTGATGAAGATCATTTGATAGGATCAAAACCTCCAGAATGGCTACCGTGAGGTGAGACCATCTCATCTGAAGAAAGTCATGTTTCACATACGAGAAACAATGTGAATTCTATAGTGCAAAATTTGGGAAATCATTACTGGAAAATGGAAATAAATCAAGAACAAAATTATTATTATCAGTTTGAAAAGGTTAAAGGTTGCATTAGCATTTTTTAACTGAACAATATGAAACATTTTTATAAGAAATTCTCTCTGAGGGCAAACCAATTTTTTTGTATTATAAATTAGTCCTGATTGTAATTATTCTGATTGCAAACCACACACAGTTTCATTCTGTGCCAGACTTTGGACAAACATCTACAGTATCTGATATTATTTTAAATATTTAAACAACCAGCGCCTGCATTTCCTATTCAAACTTAGCAAAATGGAAAAAAGAAATAGAGATACAATAGTGGAAATCATTACAGTTAATCTGTCCAGGTCTAGACTTTGCTCTCTCTTGACTCATCTGTGCCACCAGTCATTTCTTTGTATCTTTGTCTCTTTTTTGTTCTCTCTCTCCATATCTCTGTGTCTATGCACAGCCCATTAATTGTGCCCGAACAGTGCCACATGCCTCAATGAAAATAAATTGCTTTTAATTTGGGCTTTCCTTTTTACCACGGCCGGCATCACTTAATTTCATTAGCTCTGAACCTGTAGAGCGCTTTTTCAAAAGCGTCATCTCATGGACGCACTTGAAAATGAAAAGAAGCCCCTCTCCCCACCCCCCCACCCCTCCCTCCCTCTCTCCTCTCTCTGCGCTCCTCAATTAACAGAATCGTTTCCTTTCAACTAAAATGAATGTTATTGAAACCAATTAGCATGGACTGGAAAATCTCTCGTTAATGAGGGGAGTGTGGGTGAGTAAACAGGAATGAAAAGATGAAATTAGAGAAGAGGCTCTTCTTGTTGGCCTGGAATAATGACATGCTTAGTCGCCTAATTGTCTGGTGAAAAGCACCGCTGCGATAGTAACAGATTGCGGTGTTCATTAGGCAGCAATGGGCCACCTGCTGCTGGGGCGGCGAGCCCGCAGTCCCCGTACACGTGTTTATCCCAGGGGGCACTTTTTTTTGGACACAACGCTCACTATGAAAAGCAAATGAGCTTGCCAATATGCTGCAATGTTGTGTCCTTATTGCCAAGGCACAGAAGCATGATATGTCAAATCAAATGAAATGAATGAAACCCAATAGTGTGAAGCTGGAGGGTTTCCTCTTTTTTTTTTGATGATGTTTAGCGAGAAATGACCTATAAAAATACACGGGTTAGCAAGACTGTGTAATTTCATTATAAATCCTAAAGATAAGTATTCTGTTCATCATTTCTGTTATCATATCTCATCACAGGGCTCTTTATTGCTGCTTTTGAGGCCCACTTTGTACAGAGTGTGAGGGTTGAGAGAGGGATAATGGGCCTCTAATTGCAGTGTGGATCAGGTTGGGAGGGGGCGGCATTCTCCCAGTATTTATCCCCCTCCATGAAATATTTAATGGCTCGCCGGGAGAAACAAACTCTACACACATTCTCTAATTCATAACCTGGAGATAGTCTTACACATACAATGCATCCATATCTCGATCCCTCCTCTTTGTCTCTCTCCAGCTCTGGCTCCTATTATCCCTGACTACACAGAAAGAGAGAGAAAAAAAAGACAGCTTTAAAGTGGCCGCTCCTAAGTGTAATGTTAATTAATTCATAATTAATTCTCGCATTAGGACTAAAATGGGGGGCACATATTCTTAAGCTCAGTGGGGTCCGCTATTGCTTTGAGGCAGAGTGCAGAGTGTGGATTTTAAAGAGCTATGACCCCTCGATGTAACAAAATAATAAAAGTCATCAGCTACGGTTTCTTTTCAACAATTTTTCCCACTCGTTTCAAAGCGGCGCGAGGCTTTTGTGTGTCAATGCATGCTTTTGTGTGTGAACATATTCACCGTGTATAAATGTGTACATATTTTTGTGTGCATACACTTTATATCAACATTGTTAAGTGTCATTCATGTTGTCTGGCAGGCTGACAGGCCTCCACCAGAATGCAAATAAGTTCCATTGTTGCATGTTGCACTGACTACAGCTGTTGGCCGTAATTATCTTGCAGATAACTTAAAGGGTGTCAATTAAAACGCTGCTCTTTTTCACTGCCGTCATCTATCACCCATTCCCCCTCTCCTGCGCCTCTCAGGGAGTTAAGGTGAGAGTTCAGGGCGAGAACGGAGGTCGGGGGGGCAAATGGGTGAGGGGTGGACTGCTTCGGGATGTTTTCATAAAGCTGAATTGTTGTGGGTAGACAGAAAGATCCAGTCGAAATCTATTGCTTTCAACAGAGCACCTATTTATTGCATTTTTATGTTTTCACAGGTTGATCTTGATTAATTTATGAATTTCTATCAGGGTAAGTCTGTCCCTGTGGACCTCCCTCTTTGGGGCAGGGTTTTGGTCCTTTTCTTGCAGAGGCTAAGCGTACCCAAGATGCTCGCCCCACCCCGTTCACACCACATACACCCTCCTATCACCCGCCATAACCCCTCCCCGTTCCCATGGGGACGATTCAACCTTTGAGTTTGACTTTTCAACCTCTGCACAACACTGCAGTGGTTTCAGTGTAAAAGTGAAATATTTGTCTTTGTTTACAATAATAGGCTATGTGCATAAATAACCCAGAATCCACCTGGACTGGTGGTTTTCATGCCGTGCATCTTCAGCCGAAGCCTAAAGCTGTTTGCTGTCTAGCTGACTCAAACACTTGAGGTACCAGGAGACTGGATTAGACTTTATGGTTCATCATGACCCAATTTGATTAAAGATGGAGTTGATTAAGCAACATTGGTTTGATACAGCAATGGAAGTGTAGTCAGAGCTGATTTTGTGCTGTGGGATGCAGTATTATAGGGTTGAGATGGGCTTTGTGATGGAAACACAGATTGCATTTTGAATTATATGTGTATTTTTAAAGGTCTTTGGGGGGTTGAGGACAGGAAGCAGCACCTCTCGTACTCTCCCTTGAGATTTATTCTGCTTAATTGATTTACTTTGTGCACAATGACACGCCCATTCACACGTGCATGTGATCACCAAGTGTCAGTGTCATGAGCTAGGATCCCCCTCTCTCTCTTTCTCTCTCTCTGTCACACGCACACACACACACACACACACACACAAACACAGATGGGTCATCAGCTGGGACATGACAGTATCTGCAGGGGCACTTCAAAGCCATCACAGTTTTTCTTTTCATCAAATGAAGAACATCTTAAAGCAACAAAATGTAAAAGTATGACAGGCTCTTTACTGCCAATATAGAATTTTAACAAGACTGAGTCTGAGTGTTCAATATAAAGCTGATGTCATGTTGTGTTGAATTTTGATACAGGGTGCGTCATTTCGTGAGGAGCACGCTCTGTACCTGCTTAGCTTTTGTTTAGTTTGACTGAAAAGTCACATCAGTCAGATCTGATGGAGAAAGCAAGAGAGAAAGAAAAGAGACCCTACTGGAAAAAAATGTAAGTGTAATGCCAAGCAACAGTATTTGGACAAACAATAATTAACTCTATAGAGCCATATGACCTGGAAGCCCAAGACTGGATTAAAGACCTCACTGCTCTACGGCAAACATACCTGCACATTGTAAACTATCATACTTTTGGACAGAGTGCATACACTTTGGGGGAGTTTAAAAGTTAACAATTCCTAGAAGCTCTGCAGTTTTATCAACATTAATTAATTGATATGTTGTACCACGAGGTAGCTACTCTGCAGCGGACTATTTATGATAATTAGGTACTGTCCACGCACTATTAAATTCTCTATTTTCCTCTGAGACTTTTCCATTTTTGGTTATGAAATTGGTAGCTAGCCTAGCTAGGTAGATTCGAGACTAGCCACCACTGTTGAGTTTCAGTAAACTTTATAGGAAAAGTTGCCAGGTGGCAGATGTACATTTCAGTTGGTGAAATGAAAAACCTTTTTTAAAAGTCTGTGTAGTGGCTGTATACAATTTTACTGTTGGAGAATTAATAATCATCTTTGGCTTATAATAATTTGAAATGAAATTAAAACGGCAACAAAATAACTATAATTCATTCATGTCATTCATTTATCATTTTTTGTCAAAGCCCCAGGAAGCCTCTGGAGAGAGGCTGAGGAGCCGCGTGCAGCTCCAGAGCTGCAGGTTGCCTACCCCTGGCCTAGACAAAACAAAATACAAAAAGTAATGGAAGCTATCATAGCAGACACAGATAACAGAGCATGTTCCAGGTGCGCCCATTTCACATGGTGTGACGTACCATCACATTCCCTATAACTTTTTTTTTTCTATCTGTAAAGCGCTTGTGCCTATATCAGACAGAGGATTTTTCCTAACCAATCACTAGAGTCCAAGATATCCGCCTGAAGATAACCTCAGCTTAAGTCCACACTGATGCATAAACATGCAAATATATTTATTTTGTCACGGTTTAAGGATGAAGCCGAGCAAATTAAAAACAAACTAAGATGTCAGATGCTTTAATATTTACCATGGTTTCCATCTTTTTATAATGTGTTAGCAATTTAGCGACTGGTTGTTAGCACTAAACACAAAGTACATCTGAGGCCGATGGTAATGTCATCATCTTTATACTACAAAGGTCAAAGTACAAAGTATGATTTTGACCTGTTTGGTGAAAGGAAAAAAGTAATGGAGTCACCAAGGACGTTAGGATTTCTCCTCACAATGTCTGCACAAAGTTTCATGACAATCCATCTACTAGTTGTTGATATCTTTCCGTCTGGACCAAACTGGTGGAACGAACAATTTGGCACTTGGGAAGCTGGGACATGCATGTGACAGGTGTGACATGTAGGGACCAGGAGTAGTCTTTAGGTATTGATGAATGAATGAATAAGGAGTTATTGAGGAGCCGATTGATTGTAAGCCAATTCAGGATTAATGGATGCCAATAGGTTGTCTTGGTTCTTGAATAGCAGATTAGGGTCAGGGGAGATGGTCACACTGATGCAGTCTTCCACTTTTTTCACTGCTTCTGCTCCTAATTCACCTCTTCCTCTTATTTGTTTTTGTCTATTTATGGGAGCTGCATGTCTAGAATTAGTCCAAATGTTGACAAGCTCTATTGTGCATCACAAGTCTCTGTCCCCATCATTTGTTTAGACAAGTGCGTGTTGTTTGTTGGTTTGTTCAGCCTGCAGATGTTGTTGAACTACACAGTCAGAGAGGAGCTCTTTCAAACGTCAGAAGACAGGGTGATAAGAGAGAGTGAAAATTAGTGGATGAATGGCTGATTGGCTGCATTGTTTTAAGAACTAAAATCTGCCCCCAAGTAGGACTTGGGTGAGCACGACTAAAGATTCAGAATATCGCATAGTTTTTAAACTTTCTCTTCTTTTGTGATTTGATAATCTAACTCTTGCTTCCTGGTTTTATAATCTGACATTTCCTGTTTAGCAATGCATTTCCTTCTTGAGGAGTACACAGAGTGGAGAGGAGGAAACTAGAGACTGTTGTACTGGATTTGATTAGAAGGAAGTGTGTCTCTATACACTCTCTCTTTGACCTCAGGAAAACAATAATTGTCTCCATTTAGCCCTCGTCTGCATGTCACTTTATTCACGGCCAGTGTTGTAATTGTTGTTACATAGTTGTCATTACATTATTGCCTTTTCTAGCTAGCAGAATGGCCCTATGGATGGCAATGTCAGTCTAGCAGTCAGTTGGTCAGTCAGTCCAACAATTTGGTCCCAACTATCTATCAAGTATCTGTAGGATGCATTGCCAAGAAATTTGGGATGAATTCTACTGACTTTGGCAGTGTCCTGATTTTTCTTGGAGAGCAGGTCAGAGTTTTCACGTGTCCTGTGAAATATCTCAAAATCTACAAATTAAATCAGCACAATGTTTGTATATTGTGGTATTGTTTTGTTTTATGGTTGTATTGTGTGGTTGGTAAGTCTGGCATAGAGGATTTATGTCCTATACCAGAAAAATGTCATTAAATTTCAAAATGGTGTACATAGGTTAACATTTCTGCTTGTCCACTACTTTGATTTGTGAGTAATTCCCATGGATGTATAAAGAGAATTAGATACAAAGTTGGAAGCGGGACCCTGTTCACTGTTATGACAGCTCCTCGGTGATGCTTTCAGCCAAAAATGTTCAACTGTCGCATATAAAATTTCTTGGATGAGGGGAACTGCTTCATTTTGCAGGGGTTGTAATGCTCAAAAAATTGTTTCCACTTATTAACAACTCTTTCATGATGTAAGTCAGTGTTTTGGGAAAAAAGGGGGGGTTTGGGGCCAATTGCATTATGTGATGGACTCCCATTTTAATTCCACTGTTTTGCCACTAGGGCCTGGTAAATACTTGCAAAACTAATTACCCTCAGCCTCAGCCTACTTTGTATTTAGTGTTAATCAGCAAATGTTATCATGATAACATGCTAAAGTAAGATGATAAATGCTGTAAATATTTTACCAGGTAAGCATTTTAAAAATGTCATATTTTGTCCGTTAGCATTCTAATGATACAATTTAGCTCGAAGAACAAATGTGCCAAGCACAACCTCGCAGAGGATGAGCGAGCATGGCTGTTGACATGTAGTTAATTGTTACTGGATATCTTGCATTCATGGCATAAAGCTAATCTGTTAGTTTGGTCAAAGTAGTTTAGATATTTCACTGCTTAATTCTGTCCCTTATTATAATAGATTTTGCCTCGTCTGGTATTAGCTTTAGAATTCCGTATTTAAACCTTAACACTATGAATCTGAATGCATATTATTAAATTATGCTGCTTTAATAATGTGTTTTTTCTTGTCTGAAAACATGCAGCCCTAATGCATCACGGTCCATTGCAGTTTATCTAAGAACTTTGCATCCAGTAGTTGAGCCGTAATCCACTCCAAATACACTTTGACTCTGCTTTAACCACAAATATCATTTGGAAAAATAACATTGTGATTAATGCATGCTAACTACATAATAGAACTTAGAAATGTAATTAACAGTAACTTCCTGCACCTAATTGGTATAGCTCTGTTATTCATTAGATTCCACTGAGGACAAAATCTGGGATATTAGATGCATATTAGAGGCATTACTTTTTGATGTTAGGAACACAGCTCAAAGAGCACCATTTATTATTTATTGTCTCTTTTGTTTTCGCTCGGGATTGCAGCGGTGAATACAGCAGTTAGCGTTAGCTCTGCTACGAGCCCTCAGAACAGCTTTTCTTCAGAGTGAGTGTGTTACTCCTGCTGGAAAAGACAAAGTCAAGGATGCACAGTAATTCAGCTTGTCAGCTCAAAAAAACAAAGTGAGTGACAGAAAAATGTTATCTTGCAGTGGTGAAAAAGGCTAGAAACCCTGAAATGTATGCCTTGAAAGTTGACAACCTGCAGGGTGCTTTGTGGTTCTTTATTTCAGCTTCAGTGGTGTTGAAACTATTAGCAAATAGTTTTATTTTCTTCACTCTTTTGTCTCATCACCACCCCTTATTTCTGGTTCACTTGCTATCTCTCTCCTCTTAAACTGAACACTAAGCCAACAATTTAATGTTGATTTAACTGTACAATAGACTACGAGAAATGTCCATTTTTCATCCAGATATTAATGGTTGTGCCTTTCAACTCCAGAAATGGAGTTGGGGTTCCTTAGTGCCCTGGGAAAGGTCATCCCCTATGTTTTAGGATGATCATGTACTAATATTTTTTACAATGAGACTGGACCTGTCCTGATGTCAATTTGGTACTGTAAATACCTCTGCGGCTGTCTTAATGGTGAGACATCTCTGTCCTCCCATTCCACAATGGTATTTTTTGTAAAGAACAGCAACAGGAAGGAAGCAAGATTCCCACCAAAAGGCAATCTGAGCCTAGAACCACACGGAAATGCTAGTTATTCTTACTATTTAAATCAACCACAAAGGCCAATTTTTCATTGACCTAATATATTTCAGTATTGTGTATTTAAATTTTCTCTTCATTCACTGGATTATGAGTGTGGAGGTTGTATTCATTTAATTTAGTGCATAAATGTTCTTGTTTGTGTTCCATTAGTTTTTGATCATGGCTCTTTCTGTGTAACCTCTACCATCTGAGTCTCTCAGTTTCTGCAGAGGCTTAAGCAGAGGAGGCGGTAGGTCTTGCGATGTTGTGCGACAGAACGTGTGTATGTGTGTGTGTGTGTGTGAGTTGCAAATGTGAAGACAGATTGACCACACGCTGGTGGAGGACACAAGAAAAACAACATGAAAAACCCAAATAATAGGTGACAGAAGGACTGCAGCTTTCAAGTTACTACGGTCAGTACAAAGCCCCGCTCACAAAGCCCTTCTTCAACTGTTTAATTCAGCCACTACTTACTAATATTACAATACAAATTCTCTATAAGGTTGCCTCATACTGTGAGGAAAATATCTGACCACCTGTTCCCTAGATCTGACTTTTAAAAGGTTAACACGCTGTGCATCATAAGAGAGTGTATAATTTTTCAAACTTTTCCCATGAGGGCATTTTCTTGGACAACTTGCACTGAATTACAACTTGTTTTTTTAAAGCAACTGCCTTCAACAGTTTGTTTGTTTGCAGTTGGTTTTGTTTGACAAAAAAAAAAACAAATTGAAAAAACACAGGATTTAGAATTTTAGGTGGGTAACAAAAAGCCAAATGGTGGTGCTCATCTACATTTTTACAGTTCATAATGCACATGGCACACACACGCTGTCAAACTTCCTACAATCTTTTGTCACCTGCTGCAACAAATGTCCCATGCAGGATGAGGGCATGGCAGTGGCCTGATGGGAAAATGGGAAATGGGCTATCATCAGGCTAACAGGGCACCACAGTCCACTAATCAGATCAGGAAGTTGGGTGTGTGTGTCTCAGGGAAAGCGTGTGTGTGTGTGTTTGTGTGTGAGGTAAACTTAGCAGAGCACTAATGGCAGTCGTATTTTAGGAGGCAGCGTTTTGGGCATCACTTGGACACGGTGAGGGGTGTTTCCGGGTCCGTGTGCGGTGTCATCTGAGCGTGAGTCAGCTGGCTGTAGAAGAGGGTAAATATTTAGGTCCAGGAAAGGAAACATGTATTTCCTCTCCCTAGCTCCAGAACAATAATTCCCTCCTTCTCCGGCCTTCTGTGTCTGCTTCTCAGAATAGCTGTAATTATCACACTTCCCTGAATTCATTTGAGGACCTCATTGTCCCAGGCAGCGAGCCGGCAGGCAACTGTTGGTGACGTATTCCTGTCAGTTTGGCCATTTGATTGTATATGATGCTTGTATATACATATATTGTATATATGTATTTGGTATGCTTGTGTAGAAGTATTATTTTTGTACATAACACCCTGTATGATTGTATTCTGTAGGTCGCAAAGTTTGTCAGGTTTGTCAGTCTGCTTGAATTCATATTGGTCACAACTGTTTTCACAGTAAACTGAATTCTCTACTCATTACTAAAAAAACATTTTAAAAATGTAATCACTTTACTATAAGTCAGCTTTGAGTAAAAGTCAGGTCCAGTCATTTTAATTTTTATGTACAGTAATAATGTATCCTAAAATTCCATTTTTGCCTAACTCAGTCTCAGTCTCAAATACCGACGCATGGTCAGTTGCCTTTGGTGGCACGCTGGCACGCCGAGGCACGCTATAGCCCCGGTATGAGATACACAGGGCAGCAGCACTTGCTGACCTCTACCGTTTACTGACTAACGGGCGAGTCAGTGTGGGAGGAAGGCGAAATGGGTGACAAACTCCAGACTTTTTTTTTTATCAGTGTTCTAAGTTTATTTTAAAGAGACATTATGCATTTAACAAGCAGGAACTGTACATTTGCTGTAAAAGGAAGTGTATTTTTGAAAGAGTGCATGTAATGAGTATAAATTGATAAGCCATCCCTTTGTGTCCAAAACTGATGCAACAGGGTTACCTTGCTAGTCATATTTCAACAAAAGTAAAAAAAAAAAAAAAAGAACCCTTAATGCTGAACATGCAATAGAAGTCATAGAGATAAAGACAAAAAGTGAAATAGATAGAAAACTTTTAGAAACTCAAAATCACAGTGTTGTTGTTGTGTTTTTCACACAACAAAAAACATTGTTGATTGTTATATATTAAGTATGGTCAGCTTGAATTCATAATGGCAACAACGGATTATACTACTGAAATGTGGTTTTACTAGGAAATACTCACTTTTTATACCACAATATCACTCACAATTTTATATATTTGTTCGTCCTTTATAGAAACAGTAACTCCTGTTAGCCTAAACATATGTTGGTTACAATGGATCCTTATTCCTGGGGGGAAAAAATCAAATAATGCAATGCATTTCTAAGAAAGAAAAACCCAGAATTAGAAAGAGAACAGCTTCAATTAGCAGACTCTGACAAATTCCTCAATGTTTTTTTCTGAACATTTAACCTTTCAATTTGTAAAATTTAAAAAAAATTAAAAAGGTGGATTATGAATTTTATCTGTTTTAATGAAAAACTATAAACTTTAAGTTGTAATCCATCACAGAATGGATTGCTAAAAAAGCTTCAAAAGTAATCTGAATGCATTAAGAGCTACACTGTGATGCAAGGTTCAAGTCCTGATCTGTTTCCCAGACAGCTGTGCAGTCAGCCAAAGGTACACACACCCCATACCTAACACCTCTGTAAATCTTTCTCTCTCCATCTCTTTTCCAACAGCTGGGTGACATAACAATTTCCAGAGTCTAGCGACAGAAAAGTACACAGAAGCACATAAACCATAAGAAATAATACACTCATGAACAGAGGCCTCACTTCCAAGGATATTATAATTTTTACTTAAACAGCTGCTTGTTTGTGAAAGAAGAAAGTTAACAGCTGCTTGTGAGGAATACAAAATCAATGTCATGTGCCGTCAAAGTTTGTAAAGACAGACAAAGCATTCATTTATGAATAAATATAAGAATCAGCTCATTGATTGGAAAGCCAATACCACTCAGCCGGCTGACTCTCCGGAGAGATGAGAGAGCGGCCGATAAATGATCAGAATTAAAGCTGGTGTGATGCGACTGAGCCGACCATCAACACAGTGCAGACTGTGGGACTGTGACAGGATCAGAGCAAGTGCATATGAGGTGCTGTCACTCAAATACATA
Organism: Plectropomus leopardus; assembly: GCF_008729295.1. NCBI lineage: Eukaryota > Metazoa > Chordata > Actinopteri > Perciformes > Serranidae > Plectropomus > Plectropomus leopardus. The sequence continues at coordinate 18,244,667 of NC_056467.1, read as the reverse complement.
CACACACACAAACACACACACACACACACACATGCACAGATGCATTAGTGTCTAAAAGATACTTGATTCTGACAAGCTGATAAATCAACACTATAAAGCTTTACTGTCTCGTTCTTGTGAACACACACACACACACACACACACACTCCCTAGGACAATCTCATCTTATTTACAATAACCTGACACTCCACTGTGGTGAAAATGGTATTAGATTCTTGATGACAAATAAAGAGAGTGAGGAAGAGAGGTGGAGAACGATGGGAATGTTGGGATGGGGGTTTTCTCTGGAAGCTGCATTTTTTTAGTATGCATGTTGATCCTGTTAGGCTGAAATGCAATAACAGATTCGTAGGTCCGCTCCACAGGAAGAAAGACCTGCACAACTCTCTGTGACTACCTTCTATTTATCATCTGCACATAGACTGTCGCTGCAAAGAATATATTGCTTTAAAAAGTCGCCGCCGTAATAGCACTGATCTAATTTCCATAAATTTTCATCTGGAATTTGATATTTTCTTCATCGGTGAACAACATAAACTATTTAAAGAGGATGCTGGTGTGGCAAACTTTTCCTCCCCGTTCTTAAATTTGCTTTTGGATATTCCCTCATGATGGATACCGCAGGAGTCAGCGCAGGAGGGATTCGCATATTGGGCAGCCAGAGTAGCATGTCTTGGGACACACACACACACACACACACACACGCACACACACAGATGGAATAAGCTTCATCACAGCATCTATGACCCTGGATGTTCCATTCATAAATCATTTACTTTCAATGTCAGGCCTAACTCTTTTCAAAGACTAACCAATTTATTTATTAAATGGTACTGATAAATCTCCTGTTTGCCTTTCAAGTGCTGAGCCATCTGTTTGAGCTACTTAAACTGTTGTGTTAGGGTTAAATTTTAAATTTCATGTCCATAGTATTAAATGCATTGCAGTCGAGGGCTATAACACAATTGGCTTATAGACCAGATAGATATTTACTGCATTTACTCATGCCTTAAACATGCAGCTTGTCTCTTTTACAAATCCTCCAACCAACATGACGAAACTGTTCTAGGCAGCTGCAGCTTGGTGAAAACAGGAGAAAGATTGTGGTCATATTTAAAGCTGCATTAATCAATGTTTTCATGTAAACAATGAGTGGTATATGTATAATGTTAGAGATGTCACTTGTTCTTATCACTTGTTCCACTCAGCTCCTAGAGAACAACACATCTTTCAGTATATTGCTTTGAATTTGTCTTTTATTGTTTTGTGCTGTGACATTGTGTTAGGACTAGGGCTGCAACAACGAATCGATAAAATAGATTATAATCGATTATTAATTATTATCCAAGGATGGCGAAGGCATGAATTGCCCTACTCTGCCTCTAATTGGCTTACCCTGATATTCTTACCCTAACCCTCACCAATCTCACTTCTTTTGCCAAAACCAACCCAACCAATGAATGCAGTGACAACTATTCAGTCAGAGCAAAAGTAAAGCAGTCCATGCCTTCTCTATTCTAAGGGAAAAAAAGGCATCTGAGACATTATGTTGCATCAGTTTGATATCCTTCCTGGGTGTCTTAACAATGTTTAAGTATTACGTTAATACAAACAGGCCTATTCAACTATGCTTCTAAAGTTTATGAGCATTCAGCAGCTTTATACATCCTAAAAACTGAAAAATAATAAGTCAGCTAAGTCTAAAAACGATAAACCCACACTGACTCACATGGGACACTAACCCCAGTCTCCTGGGGGAAAGTTTGACCCATTTATCCACCATGACTTCCTCTTTATGTTTGTTACTCTTTATTCTACGTCACCTGACTTTTTGGGACAGACATTTTTCTCAGGGCCATATTATGTTAATCATTTGATGTGTGTATCTTGTGGAATTACTGCCAAGTTGCCAAAAAAGAGAAACATATCAATACTGTTTTTTGGTTTAAGTTTATGAGATTGTGGTCATGGTTAAAACAAAATCAGTGTTAGCTGTTGGTATGAAACACAATGCAGTCACATGCTTTGCTGATCCAACCATCCACCCACAACCACCTAGGAGGTTTTGCACCAACTCCACACTGCCTTTGTTTCTGAGTGACGACGGTCATTATTTCCAGGACCGCAAGGGACCACTTATCAAAAAGATCCAAACATACAGTCGATTGTGTGAAGCATCTACCAATTGTATCATTTTTCTGGTGAGGACAGTCTTCTTTATGTTAAGTCTGTTTGCAGTGTCTGTATGCAGTACACATCATTTCTCCATGTCGTGTCTGATGATGGTGACTGAGGCATAACAAGCATGCATTGTGTGATGAGAATTAAATCCAAGTAGAAGCATTTTAGATTGATGTTCTTAAACGATAGCCACATTAAACGCAACTGGTTAGATGTTGATAGAAAAAGCCAGCAGCCCAGTGTGAAGAAGGAGGAAAACAGTACAGCAGGACTGTATTGTATCACCATCAAAGACCTGAGTCCCGGAGAATGTCATTATCTCTCTACAAGCATCTATGTCCAGATGGCCCCCAACCTGCTGTTACCACCAACAACAACAGGCTGTGTTTGTGTGTAGAGATGCTCACACTGTATGGGGCTCATGTGTGCATTGTAGTTATTTAACCCTCCATGAAAATATTGAGGAAATTAGATTTTCTGTCAGTGTTACAGAGTAGCTATAGCATGTTTCCAGCCCGCGTGAGATTCTGCAGAGGACTTTGACCAGCACTTAGAGAAGGTGAAGCGACCACATTGCACCCAGTTTGGCATCTTAGCGCTCGCTTGTCAGGTTTGAAATTGATTTTAGGAGTTAAATGCAAACTTTCAAGGGTTATCAAGGCTCTGCTCCTGGCTACCTCTCTGACATTTTAACCCCTTATGCACTAGAGCGCAGCTATAGATCCTCAGGCAGGGCTCTCTTGGCTGCTCCCAATTCTAGGCTAAGGACAAAAGGTGAGCAGGGTTTCACAGACCTTCTGAACTCTAAAAACCCTGCAAAGTTTTAAATCTGCATTAGACATTACATAATTTATAACAGTCAATTTCAAAACATGCTCTTTAATAATTTGCTCTGCATGTTTCATTATTTTGTTTTTGTTTTTAATTAATACAGGTTTTCTTCTCTTATATTGCTTATTTGTTGAAAAACATTTTTTTGACAATTTGGAAGAAAGAAGTTTTTACTGGGTAGAAAAAAAATACTTCAGAAGGAGTGTTTGTGGTAAACTGAATGAGTAAGAACTTTGCTGAGTCATTTATCAATGCAGGCCAAAACAATGTGAGGAGAAATATGGGGGAGGCATGGATGTGATGGTGTGTGAGAAAGAAGGAAATGAGTAAGTGTACAGAGTTTTAGAGGTGAGGCTTAGCCCTTTGAAATCGGAGCAAACTGACTTGATTTCTTTCAAAAACATGGAAAGAGGAAACTGAGCATCGAAAGAAGAGATTACGCAAAATATTGCAAGAAAAATTACCCAAGGAGTAATGATAAATTATTTAAAAACAAAAAAACAAGGAAATGACCTGGAAAAGGCCCTTAAAAAGTACAACAATTATTACCAAATTGCTCCTTTTTCTATGTTTTTAAAAGAAATTGCACCAGTTTGCTCAGGGTTCAGAGGTTTAAATACTTATGAATAGCATCTAAAAGTAGCTAAAGAAAAGTGATGTAACTCCAGGTTTCAAAGATTTAAATTTTAGTCAGACTTAAGCCACAAATGTGTAAAATGGAGTAAAGACTTGACTTGGGCCCAGTCCCATTTCTTTTTTTACCCCAACCCCTGTTTTTGAGTGAGATCTTGCCCCTTAGAATAGAGTTACAAGGGGTAGGTAAAATCTTCTCTCATGAAACGGGACATCCCTTCAAGACTGTGATACATCATCGGTAGTCATCCATGCTGTTGTTTTCATAAACAGACGCAACAAACATTGCCCAACATTGTAAATATATGTCGTTATCTGCTTTGGTGATTTCACATGTGTGCTAGGCATCTTTTTGCAGTTGTCTGAATGCTTGAAATTTGCCCACAGCTAAAGTCCCACACTATTAATCAGTCAAACAAGTCATCAAATAAAAAAGAACACAGTTTCATTACCAGGCCACTAGGGTTTCTCTGTAGGCTAAAGTTAGCAGGTGGTGCTCCCACACTGCTAATCTGCACTGATATTAGAGGAGCAATAACAAACACAGCAACTGTTACGTTGCAAGTTAAATTTCTGGTGTTATATCCCATCAAAGGAGGGAATGCGAAATATTTCAAAATGCAGATGCATGCACAGATGACCCTTTTGTCTAATTTCATTAGTTATCCTTCTTATAAAGAAAAGGATCATACTACACTGAAATAATGTTAAACTAAGATCTCACAAAGGCCGATGGTTATCAGCATTTTAAATCTTTATTGAAGAAGAAAATACATTTATTGATTTCTTTTGTTGCTTGTTGAGCCATGTTGTCAATATTTTCCCATAACGCTCAGTTTTAAGAGTGCCCCAACCCTCTATTCAATTCAATCGAGTTTTATTTCATTTTATTTATATATCCCAATGTCACAAATCACAGTTTGTCTCAGGAGGCTCTATCCTGACAAGAATCAGCATACCCTATCTTTAGAAATAAATGTGAAAAACAGGGAGGTATGGATTAAGTGGGGGCAAGGGGTGCAATTGGGCATTGGACTTCCTTGATGTTTTGATTGAAACTAAACATTGAAACAATAAAAACAAATCAAACGTAAACAGGCAGTTTTTGCATCATCACACCAACATTAGATTTAAAGGCCATGACACGCTAAGCCGATATCCAAAAACTAGCAGCGACAAGAGCCACCTGCTATGTCGCCTCACATTGCCTTGTCTCGGCCAAAAAGTTTTACAGGGTCATACCATACTGATGGCCAACAAGCACGTATGTTCTGAACCTGCGTGAGAGGAGATACCCCTCCCACCAAATTAACAACATAACACAGTATTGAAATAACAAAGCATATTTACCATGCAGCAGTGAACAACAACACAACCCATCAGGAAATGTGTGCAGGAGAGACTGCAAATATGAGTGCCGCGGGAGCTTGTCGTCAGCTCAACATGGGCAGACGGCCAACCGACGGCTTGGTTTGGCAGGGCCTGAAGGTCAGTATTCATTGAGAGCTTTAAAGTTTGAAGTATTGAGCCTGATGGACTTCATCAAAACTTGAGAGTTTTCTCAGACATCCCCCAAAAGACTTCAAAACAGACTAGAAGACAATCAGTAAGAGACAGTATGCAAGTTTTATCAAAGAAGAGAGGATGATGTAAGAGACGCCATGTGACACAGTGCGTAACTTGGATGGACTTTTATGGGTGAGGTGAAGGTGAGACACCATGGGTAGCAAGAATGTGGAAGCAGGCACACAGAAGACTGAGGGGTCTGACTGCGACGGGCCAGGAGGGGGTGAGTCAGGCAGCAGGTGAGCGTGTGCCACCAGGGGGATTCATCTGTCCTGGGTTCAGACAGGGCCTCATTAGTGAGCACTGAATTACACTCCAGACACGTCTTTATGTAGACTAATCATATTACAGCCAGCGTGCTCAGCTTCACCCCGGGGGAGACGGGGGAGGAGGGGGGAGAGAGAGAGGCAGCAGCGGTGGAGGTTGGAGAACTTTACAATCTGATTTGTCCAGGAGGACTCAATGTAATCTAGCACCTCCGACTGACACCGTTTTATCTATCTGTCCATCTATCTGGCTGCGTGCATCACATGACTCCACCCCTGCTCACCGGCTCGCTCTGTCTCCCTCTCCACCTCTTAGGCACACATCCACCCTACAAACTCTTTCTCTCTCGCTTGTTTTCTCTCCTCCCTCGCTCCTCTCTGTCTTCCTCCCAGCTTTCACACCCTCCCACACTCTCCCTCCAAGCCAGTGCATCCCTGCCCCCACGTTGTCAGTTCTGACAAGCTGCTTTAATGGGCGATGTGGCGCGTGCCTCTGACCACTGAGCACAGTCATTAACCTTCACTCGCATAATTGAATTCAAGGTTGATTGCTCGTGACCCTCCCCCCTGCCGAGGTCCCTCTCAATGTACATATTCATTACAGGGCCCCGGCTCTAAATGGATTGCACAGGGAAAGCTGTAGCAATCATCCAGGCCGCTCGGCAGGGGCAGCGGCACACTGTTCAGGGGCTGCGAGGGGACCGAGGACGGAGCGATGGGTGGAGAGAAAAAAGGGGAGGGGCACTAATTGCATGCTAGAGGAAGAGGAATCAGATTATGAAAAGAGTGAGAGAATGAAGATGGATCCCCGTGACACTGTCAAATTAAGGGCAAGCCTTGTAACGCGGCGAGACACTGAGATGTACAGTGGCACCCGCTACACCAGAGGAGGAGGGGAGATTGGGGGAAGAGATGGAGATGGAGGGAGGAAAGAGAGAGAGAGAGAGCAAGAGATGAGAGAGAGGCCAGTGAGGCTAAGAGAGAATTGAATGTAGAAGAATGAAGTAATATAGACACACACACATAGACAGTGAGTGTGGACGCACACACACTCTCGGGCTGGTTTCAGTGCAAAGGGGAGCATATATCACATCACCCCCAACACCCCNAGAATGAAGTAATATAGACACACACACATAGACAGTGAGTGTGGACGCACACACACTCTCGGGCTGGTTTCAGTGCAAAGGGGAGCATATATCACATCATCCCCAACACCCCCCACCCCCT